>NW_026867947.1:0-72656 GCF_020745735.1 Hemiscyllium ocellatum
AGTGTGGAGAGAGTGGGGAGAGACAGGAGGAGAGTGCTGGCTATGTCATTTCATCGTCTGTGAAACACATTAAGACCGGCGAAGTCCCTCATCCTGATAACGTTCTGCTCAGGACTCCAGTCACTAACTTGCTGCCAGGTTCTGATAAATAACCAAAAACACAACAGGAGTTGCACTTGCAGAGAATAAGGGAGCCACGGTTACATCAACATCAGAACACGAGGAGGCTATTTAGCTTCGTGAGCCTATTCCACCATTCACCCAAATCATGGTCATCTTCATCATCATGACAAATCCCTGTCTTTGTCCCATAATCCTTCAGCATTTTCATTCCAAATCTACCAACCTCAAATTTAAAATTTGCAAATGATTTCCAATCAATCGCTGTTTGTGGAACTTTATCAAACTATCCATTTCTGTGTATAAAAGTGTTCCCCGTTATCACACCTCAATGTTCTGACTCGAACACTTTATCTGTTTAATCTTTCTTCTTAAGTTAAGCCTTGGAATCCAAGTATCACTTCAGTAAATCTACACTGCACTTCCCCTCAGAGGGATACTCTCCTTCAGCCATGGTGCCCAGCCCTGACAGCTTGGTCTAACTAGGTTCGGATTTGCTGAAGCATGACTTCTAATCCTTTGGTATCTTGTCTTCTGTCGAGATCAATGTCAACATTCCACCGGCCCCTTGGTCACTTTCTGAACCTGTTTGAGACATTTTCGTGAACTATACAGCTGGATCAATCCCACGTAGTTTCTTTGGAGTCCACTCTCTCTCTATTTTCACAATCACAAAATATCCTATTTTGATCCAACCTCTCACTTGCCGACATAAACTCATCTGTCGTTTTTTTTTTCATTTACTGAATCTATCAAGATTGCTTTCTAATGCTGTGCTTCCATCTACCTACACTTGGAATCGCTGTCATCTGCAGAGTGGCCCCAAATTTTGAATGTGGCTTTCCTTTCATTATGATAGTGAATAATAAGATCTCCAACATCGATCCGTGCAGGATATCACTAAACATATCCTTCCAATTAGAATACCTCTTACTATCTGCACAAATGTCTCTTGTTCAAATCAAATTCCTCTGCAAAAATATCTTTTGCATCTTATTACCTTCAATGAACAGTAGAAAGGTGTAAATTCAGGGACATTCTTCACAGTCACATTTGCCTTGTGTTTATCTGATTGGGGGAGCAAGGAATCCCAATAAATATTAATCGTTGTCTTCACTATATGGGAACTCGATCACAAAGATTAACAATGTCAAGTATTTATTCTCCTTCATGATTTATAAACTCTGGGCACATTGTGACCGAGTGGTACTCGCTTTTTTTTTTCAGAAACACAGGCCCTGCCCAACTGTTGGCTCACACTTGTTACACCATATGGTCCTCGTCCTCTCCATCTGAATCTCATGGCAAGATACCTCGAACATGGAGAGGAGCAACTATTCCAAGCACTGAGATCCCACTAATTGGTAACACCACTCACCCTAATCCATAAGAGAAGCCGACTGGTCCCGCACTATGTCCTCATCTGAACCATCCTGCTGGCTGCGTTCCTTCCCCATATGAAAGTGGTGTTGGCTCTCTGGTGGCAGAAGGGAATGGAAGGATTTCTCTTCAATCTCATCTTTAGTCATTGGCTCGTCAAACTTATGGGAGTATTCAGTGGCAACAGAAGCAGAGGCTGGAGAGACAATAAATGATTGACATTGTTCTTTGTTATTTTCCATTGCTCACTGAAAGGTTTAGAACTTGAACTTGAAGTTAAGAGCTGAGCTAGAATCCTTGGATTAACTATCTGCTCAAGGAGCAGAGTGGGGTTACAATTATTGATTCAACACAACTTTGATATTGAATCACACATTGTTTAAGTTTCCTTGTGCACAACCACAGATCCAAGGGAAACACAAGGAACTTGGATTGAATAGGTTAAGCTCATGACTGAATAAAGGAATCTTGAATTAAAGCAGTGCAAGACATGTGCCTATTTGACCCACATATCCTTTGGGTAGGGAAGGAGTGCTAACGTAGCAAAAGATTTGATTGATTCAAATCATCTAACTGAAGAGACACATTTCCCTGCTTAAGTCATGAGATCATTGGAAGGACAAAACATCATTTCTGGTTAAAGAATTCACCTTTCTCACCAGGTAATGAAGGCACACTGTCTCTGCAGATTGAGTCGTTGGCCACTGTTTGAACCACCTCCTCAGTAGAGCTATTTCCCTTTTGTGTGGCCAGAGGTTCTGCTTTTCTCCAAGAATGGTAAGGGTGAGCTGTCTTGTTTACTGCTGCCGCTGCTGCTCCTATAGAAATGTCACAGAACAACACAGATGCATCGTTTCAGGACACAAAACAGGTTCTCAGTATCTGTGATTTACACAGGCTTCCTTCTCAACCTAAACCCATCAACATAGTTTTCTTTGATTTCTTGTATTCCAAGCTCCTCCTTGAATTCATCTGTTATTTGCTTCAATTATTCCTGATGAAGTAAGTTCTACATTCAAACCCCTTTTTGGTAAAGACTTTGTCGCCCTCTGCAAATTCCCGGTGAGATTTAATAGTGATTACAATTATATCCACAGATCCAGTGGATTCTGACATTCACAAGCAGAAACATCTTTTCCATGTCTACCCGATCAAACGTAACTGGACCATGTCACTCTTTTACAATGAGACAAGACTGTCCAATCTTACTTGATGAATTCAAATTCAGTTTGAATATAATTCCAGTAACTATTCTTTATCTTCCCTACTGCCTCTACATCCATATTACAATATGAAGATCGGAACTGTTTGCAGTGCTCCAAGGGTGATCTGTCCATGGTTCTACACATATCGAACACATTTCCATTCTGTCGTCCCAGAAATAAACCCATGATCTACTTTTCTATTTAACCTCACAAACTGGTGCCATTTGCTGCCAGTGACTCATTGCTATCTCCAGATCCCTCTGCCCTATTTAAGGACATATTTCCAAAGAGGAAGTGGTCTCTTTATTCTTTTGACCACAGTGTACTACCGCACACATGGGTGGAGGTTAATCTCCCACAGCTTTGACTGCAATATTCCCTTAACCAAATCTTCCCAACAGTAAGTCTTCCTAAAAACAAAACGCCAACATATTAATGTACTTAATCTCGTCAACTATTTCTTATTTGAAAAGCACTAACTGTCGAGCTCAGTTTTGAACAAACATCCTCTGCCACAGTTATCAAAATGCCACAAGCTGAACGACAACCACTATTTACATTCATATTCACTGCAGCCTAAGAATGAGAGGTGGTATCATTGAGGGTCTATAAAATGGTCAAGGGATTGACCAAGTAGAGGCAGAGAAGATGATTCAATCTACAATGAGTCGTCCTAAGTTTACAATGAAGGGAAAGTTGGAGGAATTACTTCTCTCAGAGAATGGTGAACCTGGGGAATTCCCTATCTCAGAACACTGTGGATTCTGGGACATGAAGTAAATTTAAATAAGAGACACACAGACTTTTAATCAGTAATGGGTTGAAGAGTTAAGGAGGGCTGGCAGGAAAGTGGTGTTCAGGCCAAGATGAGATTCACAATCAAGCTGCCTAAACTTTAAACATGAACACTTCTTAATAGTTCACTAGATCCTAACGAAATATTTTGTGCAAAACAAATCACATGATACATAGTTATTCAGAGAACAAAACAAGTTTGTTCATTGAAGAACCCAGAGGAAAAGGTGAGGAAACAATGTGAGTTTGATATACCTCAATCATCATTTCAAGTGCATTCTCTGCATAAATTCTCCTTTTCCTCCTCGAAGTATTCAACTTCTTGAATAATTGAGAAAATGAAGTCACAGTTGTACAATACATAAATCAGACCCTTCAGTCCAACTTGTCCATGCTGACCAGATATCCTAAATTAATCTAGTCCCATTTGCCAGCATTTGTTCCATATCCATCTTAGACCATAAGACATAGGAGTGGAAGTAAGGCCATTCGGCCCATCGAGTCCACTCCGCCATTCAATCATGGCTGATGGGCATTTCAACTCCACTTACCAGCATTCTCCCCGTAGCCCTTAATTCCTCGAGGCAACAAGAATCTATCAATCTTAAACCCTTTCTACTGATTATCAGTTTATTTTACTTTATCAGCACTTGAAATACTGACTTTTTTTCTCCTAATATTGATGAAAGAAAACATAACTTCATTCATCCAAGTTAATTTTGTAATCTTTCACAAAGAAGCAAGTGAGAACAACATATAGCTGAGTGCAAACCAAAATACTGCAGTTGCAAGGTATCTGGGAACACTCTAAAGGTGAGGCACTCCTACTTTGGTGTAACTTGCAGTCTGGCCAAATTGTAGCAAAATGCTGTTCAGTTTTATCTGCAAACTATTGAATAAAATCCTCCTTGCACGGAGGCAGCATGTTGGGATGTCATTTTTAAAATATATTATTATCAAAGTTACTCACAATTCAGAGTGATCACTTGGTGCTGTCTGCATAACACAGTACGAAAAGGAATTAACAGTAAAAAAACACAATAACCCAAACTCAGAGTCACAAATTCATTGATGTTGCTTGGGTCCAGCATTTATAAGTAATCAATTTTTAGAAATAACTACAGATACATTTACTAACTATATTGGAGTACACTCAAGTTTCTTACTGAACAGTGACAGGATTGGACAGAGTCCGCATGGATTTAAGAGAGGGGAATCATACTTAGCAAATCTACTGAAAGAATCCACAGAGTCAAATATTAAAGTAAGAAATTGCAGGACATTTAGAAAAGCTTATCATTAAACATGGTAGACTGGGTTTTGTGAAAGAGAAAGTATATTTGACAAATTTGCGACAGTTCATTGAGGAGATAACTAGCAGGGCAATCCAATGATGTTCTGTATTTGGAATTTAAAAATGCAAATGATAGGGAGCTACATAAAAGTGAATTGCACAATTGAGGAGCTCATGGTATCGGGGTAATGCATTAGCATGGATTGAGGATTGGTTAACCACACTGGCTGTTGCTGAGTCCTCACTTGCAGTGCTGTATACAATGTTAGCTCCCATATTTAATAAAGGATAAACCAACATCGGAGACCATTCAAAACAGATTCACTTAGCTGCTTCAAGCATGAAAGGGTTGACCTATCAAGAATAGATAAGCAGGGATGATGTTATGGAAACAAGATTCTGAGGAGCTTGACAGGGTGGACGTTGACTAGATCTTCCAGCACCAGTGAAGTCTCAAACAAGGGAACATTCATTTTAGAAAAAGTAAAGATTTTTTTCTCTCAGTGAATGGCTAGAATTTTCTCACCCAAACTTTTGTGAAAGTTAAATGTGGGAGGGGAATGGTTGGGTTACTCTTCGGAGTGTTGTTCTGGCTTGTTGGGCGGAAGGGCCTGTTTCCACACAGTAGGGAATCTATGATTCTATCTCAAATTATTTTAAAAAGGGTAGATAGAGTTTTGAAATATTGAGCAGTTGAAGGCTATGCGGATCAAGCATAAAAGAGGTGTTGAGGCCTGGGTTGGCCCAGCCATGATCTGACAGAATGGGGGAACAAGCTGAAAGGGATGAATTGCCTATGCCTGCTCCGATTCCTTGAGGCTCCGTTTCATTTTATTTGTCTCCAAAGAAGAGTGTGATACAATGTGCTAAAGATCTCAGATGTTGTGAAAATGGGGTGTTTATGTACTGATTCAAATGGCATTGATTCATCAGTCACAGCTATACAGTAATGAGTAGGAAGGCAGTGCCCTCCATGAATAAAGGAAATCTACTGCAGAGCTCACGCAAAGGGAATTCTTACCCTCAGTAAACTCTCAACCACCCGACCTCTTGCAAAAATGCCATCCCATTTTCCAATTCCTCCTTCTCCGTCATATCTGCTCCCAGGAGGACCAGTTCCATCAGAGAACACACCAAATGGCCTCTTTTTTTAGAGACTGCAATTTCCCTTCCCATGTGGTTAAAGATGCCCTCCAACACATCTCGTCCACATCCCGCACCTCCGCCCTCCACACCCCACCCCTCTAACCATAACAAGGACAGAACGCCCCTGGGGCTCACCTTCCACCCTATAAACCTTCGCATAAACCAAATTATCCACCAACATTTCAGCCACCTCCAAAAAGACCCCACCACCAGGGATATATTTCCCTCCCCACCCCTTCCCGCCTTCTGCAAAGACCATTCCCTCCGTGACTACCTGGTCAGGTCCACGCCCCCTACAACCCACCCTCCCATCCTGGCACTTTCCCCTGCCACCGCAAGAACTGTAAAACCTGTGCGCACACCTCCTCCCTCACCTCTAACCAAGGCCCTAAAGGAGCCTTCCACATCCATCAAAGTTTTACCTAAACATCCACTAATTTCATTTATTGTATCCGCTGCTCCCGATGTGGTCTCCTCTACACTGGGGAGACTGGGGACGCCTCCTAGCAGAGCGCTTCAGGGAACATCTCCGGGACACCCCAACAAATCCATCACACTGCCCCGTAGCCCAACATTTCAACTCCCCCCTCCCACTCTGCCGAGGAATGGAGGTCCTGGGCCTCCTTCACCGCCGCTCCCTCACCACCAGACGCCTGGAGGAAGAACGCCTCATCTTCTGCCTCAGAACACTTCAACCCCAGGGCATCAATGTGGACTTCAACAGTTTCCTCATTTCCCCTTCCCCCACCTCACCCTAGTTCAAACTTCCAGCTCAGCACTGTCCCCATGACTTGTCCGGACTTGCCCCACCTTCCTGTCTTCTTTCCCACCTATCCACTCCACCCTCTCCTCCCTGACCTGTCACCTTCATCCTCTCCCCCCACTCACCCATTGGACTCTATGCTACTTTCTCCCCACCCTCCTCTCGCTTATCTCTCCACGCTTCAGGCTCACTGCCTTTATTCCTGATGAAGGGCTTTTTCTCTGCCCTTTGGATGCTGCATGAACTGCTGTGCTCTTCCAGCACCACTGACCCAGAATCTGGGTTCCAGCATCTGCAGTCATTGTTGTTACCTCCCATCACATGACCCAACATCTCAGCACAAGCAGGACACACTGCGCATGCTCCAGCCAACAGTGACCCCAGGTGATTGATGTCAGCACCGGACCAATGAAAGGACGGTGGGCGGAGCTGGAGGACCTTGCGGGAGGTTGATCCTCCAACCAATCACAGTGAATGAAGGGCGGAGCTAAGGTAAACCATGTGATCACCCTCGCGCCCGACGCAGAGTCGCTGTAATAAATGCTCGGGAAGTTATAGAGAGAAAGGATACGGTAAGGAAAGAAATAATCAGGGAAATGTGAGAGAAGCTGTGATGTCATGAGCGGAGAGGTTTTACAAACAAATTGTGCACGTCGGAAAACACAAATGTGAACGTCCCAGTCCCGTGTTTGCAGTAAATGGGGAATTGCCTCAGCGGCTGCAGGCCTGAGTGAGCGCCGCCATCTTTATTCGGGACAACGATTCACTGGACACGTGCGGAGCCGCCATCTTTGTAGGGGGCAAGGTGCAGCCAGGCGCATGTGCAGCCTCTCTCTGGTACAGAGTCATTGTGATGACAGCAGCCAATCCTGCTCTGATTCACCTCTGGGCTCCCTCAGGACCACTTTGTCAATGTCTAGCTTCCTCAGTCTCCAACCATGGGGGTATGTTTGATCTGTTTAGTACTGTATTATTACTTTTACAGACCATTTGTAAATGAATTTTTCACGTGGCCCAGCCCCTGACCATGTGCTGCTCTATTATCAGATTATTTTGTCTTGAATATTTTTGAGTCAAGAATTCTTTTTTCCAATATACAAGTGTGTTTTCCTTCAGTTTCTGACTATCAAATTCTGCACCACTTTCATTCCCTGTCATGCATTTTGCACCCCCTTGAACTGTGTTTCTCTTTCCACAGATCCCAGTGATTAATGCCAAAGCCCTGTTGCCTGTGGAGAGGGTGATGCTTGACTTTCTTGTACAGCTGCAGTTTGTGTGGTGAAGGTGCTCCCACAATGTGGTTGGGTAAGAGACATTACAGATTATTCATTACAGCAACAGTGATGATTTGAAGATAATGTCCAAACCAAGAACAGTTTGTAATTTTATTATCATGCTTATAATTTCATATAAAATATCATTGAGAATTTTAGATATAAAGCCAGAGATGGAGATATTAGGTCAGGTGACCAAAAGCATTGCCAAAAAGCAGGTTTTGAGGGATGTCTTAAAGGTGGAACGCAGACCTGTGATGTTTTGTCTGCAAATTCCAGACCATGTTGCTTTAGCAACTGCAGAATCAGCTACACAGTTGAAGTAATGAATTAACAAATTATTAGGAGTCTCGAAGTAAATGGATTGACGAGGTCTCAAAGGATGTGTGGTGCATGGAGCTAGGGATGAGAACAGCCAGGAATCAAGTCAAGAATGAGAATTTTAAATTGTTGTTGCTTATAGGAGCCTTTTGACGGGTGAACATATTTGGGGAGAAGTGAGCACGTGGGCGATAGAGCTTTCAATTTTTCTTGAGATTACAGGGAGGTTGAATTTGGGAGGCTGGCCAGGAGTGTGTTTGGATAATTTAAGTCTGGAGATAACACACGATGGATGAGAGTTTCAGTATATGAGCTGAGATGAGGGTGGAATCAGCTAGAAATAGTGGTGTTGGAGTGGGACTGGGCTGTCACTCTTACCTCACCTCTGGGATTCAGCTGGTTGTCAGGTTGTGAATCAGGTGGTAACACAATCGGGAGCTGAGTGGCCCTGGTGGAGCCTAAAATGAGTGTCACTCAGTTGGCTGTTGCTAAGCAGCTGCTTGATAGCCCTGTTGATGAATACTTACATCACTTTCCTGCTGATCGAGGGAAATTGCCTGGGTCGGAGTTGACCTGTGTTTTTGTGTTGAACATCCCTGGGCAATGTTCCACATTGTCAGTCAATGCCAGTGCTGGATGGGTACGTGGCTTTGTGGGTGGCAAGTTCTGGAGCACAAGTTATCAGTATAATTGCCAGAATGTTAGCAGGACCCATAGCCTTTACACTACTTAACCATTTCTTGGTCTTATTCGAACTAAGTCAAACTGACTTAAAACTCACGTGTGTGATTTTGGAAACCACTGTTGAAGGCTGAGATGGATCATCCCACTTTGCAACTGGCTGAGAATTGCTGCAAATGCTGCATGGATGTGCGAGATCCCTCCGTTAGTTAGGGTGGGGATATCTGTTGTGCTTCCTGCAACAAGTTGATTAATTGTCCATTACCATTCACAAGTGGGTGTGGCAGAATTCTGATCTGATCCATTGGTTGTGGGATCGTTTAGCTCTGTTGCTTGATGCTGATGCTGTTTAAAATGCAGATGGTCCCGTTTGGTAGCTTCAACAGGTTGGCACTGCATTTTTAGGTATGCCTGGTGCTGCTCATGGCATGCCATCCTTTCCTGTCCATTGTGATGGGTGAGTGCGGGATGTACAAACCCATGAGATTACAGATTGTGCTGGAGTACAGTTCTGTTGCTGTTGTTATCCCACAGTGCTTCAGAGATATCCAGTTTGAGATCCTACATCTGTCCCATTTAGCATGGTGATAGTACCACTCAGCACAAGGGAGGTTTTTCTCAACTTTAAGGTGAGGCTTTGTCTCCAAAAAGACTGTGGGATGGTCGCTCTTGTCATGGACAGATACATTTGCAGCTGATAGATTCATACTGATAAGATCTAGTATGTTTTTCCATCTTGCTGGTTCCGTGACCGCCTGCTGCAAACCCAGTTGAGCAGCTATGTCCTTGAGGACCCGACCAGTCAGTCAGTAATCCTGCAGCTGAGCTACTCTTGGTAGAGGACATTGAAATCCTGTACCCAGAGTAGGCTTGTCACCATTTTATTGCCTCAGTGCTTCCTCCAAGTGTTATTCAACATGGAGTAGCACTGATCCGTCAGCCGTGGGAGCACAGTACGTGGTAATCAGCAGGAGCCATGAGACTTCCTGGTGTCCAAAGTTAATGCTGAGTACTCCCAGGGCAAAAGGTGTGTACATCACTGTGCCATCGCCTCTGCCTGGTCTGTCCTGCTGGTGGGACAGGACATATCTAGAGATTTCAGGAGAAAGTGAAGACTGCAGATGCTGGAGATCAGAGTGGAGAGTATGGTGCTGGAAAAGCACAGCAGGTCAGGCTGATGAAAGGCTTAGGCTCGAAACATCGATTCTCCTTCGCCTCAGATGCTGCCTCACCTTGTTATGCTTTTCCATCATCACACTCTCGATATCTAGGGATGGTGATGGTGGTGTCTAGCCATTATCTGTAAGGGATGACTCTGTGAGGATGACTATGTCAGGCTGTTCCTTGACTAGTCTGTGAGACAGCTCGCCACGTTTTGGCACAAAAAACCCGGATGTTAGTGAGCAGGATGTTGCAGAGCCGAGAGGGCTGATTCTGTGGTTGTATTTTCTGGTGCCTTGTTAGATGCCAAGTGGTCCATCCAGTTTCATTCCTTTGTTGAGACTTTGCAGTGATTAATGCAGTGAGTAGCTTGTTGGGCGACTGTCAGGTTGGCAGGATATTTTCTGCCATTGACAATAGTTCCTTGGAAATCAGGAGATTCCTAATTCGTTATTATTTCATGAATTCAGATTCCATCGTCTGCCGAGCTGGGATTCGAACAGGGACTTCAGTTGTACATTTTAATATTCTGGATAAAAGTTAAATACATTAGGTTTGTTCACTCATTTTAAACATCACTAACCCTGGTTTTGTTTCTTTGTAAACACTGTCCATCATCCTGTCTCCTCCATCCTTCTCTCCAACAACAAGAGCAACGAGCACACTGAGTTTCTCTGTCACTAAGACTGAGACAATCCGACCAGCTGCCTCTGCTGCTTCCCTCCATCCCACTAGCCCACTGAGACAAACTGCCTCACATGGTGTTCCTGGTTTTTGTCCCAAACTTACATCTTTCTCCTCTTGTCAAGTCTTATCAGAGCTCATCTTGATCTTTTCCTAGTCTCGCTAAACCACAGACATTCCAACTCTGTTTCCTCCCCTTCACTCCCCCCTCGCCAATTCACAGATATTGTTCCTTGTTCTGTCTGTCTGTCTTTTCTGGTTATGTCCTTCTCATCCATTCTGCAAAAAAAAACTAACATTTAACCTCACCATCATTTGTAAATCCTGCTCCATCCCCACTCTCCCTTTCCTTTATGAATTCCTTGTATTTGGTGTCCCTCCAGGATCTATCCTTGGTCCCTACTGTTTATCACCTACATACTGCCAGGAGGTGACATTGTCTAAAAGCACAGTGTGAGGTTTGACATGTACACTGACGATGCCCAGCTCTCCCTCCCCATCATCCCTCTCCATTGCTCCATTGTTACTCAGTTATCAAACTGCTTATCACATTCCCACTACTTGATTAACTGCAATTTCCTCCGATGAAACATTGTTACGGTTAAATCCATTACCTTCAGTTGCTAATACAAATTCCTTTCCCTTACTGCTGAGCCCCTCCCTCTCACTGGGTGCAGTCTGAGGTAGAACTAGACTCTTCACAATATTGCTGTCATATCTGACTTCAAGGTGACCTTCTAATCAGACATCTACACAATCACAAACACCAGGAATTCCAATCTCTGAAACGTTGCTTGTCTCCACCTCACCCCAGCTCCATTGCTACTGAAACCCCTTACCCGTGTCTGTGTTACCTTAAACTTGGTGAATCCGAAACAGAACCCTTGATTTCGTGACTGGCCCAGAATCTGCTGGCTTTCAGTGTTTCCTGCACAATTACCCCAGATCCCTTTCTGGTGCAGCTTTCTACAGATTCCACCATGTAAATAGCACTCTGTTCTCTTATTGTCCCCTCCAAACTGACCGACTTGACATCTTCCCAAATTATACTCCATCTGACAACTTGTTGCCCCCTTCTCCTGTGTATCTCTCTCTCTTCACAATCCTCTTAGCACTTTACAGTTATGCCTTTTCTAGGAATTTCCCCCCCCCCCACCCCACCCCCCCATTCTTCTAAACATTTACTGGGAACAGTGGGCAGTGTGAAGCATGCAGAGATGCTCTGTTTTTAGAGATACTCTATGGGAGGAACTTGCTGCCCATTGGTCAGAATGGAGACAACTTGCCCATCGAGCTGCATGAACCTTTCACACCCCCCCCCCCCATGTCTTATTGATGAGGCACAGCGGCAGCACGGAAGGGAAAAAAAAGAAGCAAATCCTGCTCTCCGCATCTCACTGACTCCTGGAATATTCTGTCCCATGTGTCAAAAATCTGCCCTGTTCAGTCGCATGAAATCCCAAGGTGGAAACTCACAGAAACCCACAGAGGTTTCCCCCTGAACTGACTGCTGACCTCCACAAGGGGTAATGTGTCCAGTCATCCTGGGCCAGGAGGAGGAGATGGTGTGAGTTTCTAACCTGATCTGACAGTGATGGAGTTTATAAACTTGTATTACAGGATACTACAGGTGGACATTCAGATGGTAATCTCAGTCATTGTAACACCAAACTCTGATTGAATTAGTCAATTCATCAGGACCTGGATATTCGCATTGTGTGTGAGTATTGTATTCCATCTGAATCCCATTTGCTGCATAAAAGTTCTCTTTGAATCTTCCCAAACCTTTTATGTGTGTCCTGTAATCCTTGTATAATGAGCTGATGGGTGTAAGGTTTATTATTATAATGTATAATTTCTGTAAATCCCTCTGTCACAGCTCCCCTCAATTGCCTTTGCTACAAGGAGAACAACCTCAGTTTCCCCAAACCCCTGATTCCCCAGTGTCTGTTTGATTAGATTACTTAGTGTGGAAACAGGCCCTTCGGCCCAACAAGTCCACACCGACCCGCCAAAGCGCAACCCACCCATACCCCTACATTTACCCCTTACCTAACACTAGGGGCAATTTGGCATGGCCAATTCACCTGACCCGCACATCTTTGGACTGTGGGAGGAAACCAGAACTCCCGGAGGAAACCCACGCAGACACGGGGTGAACGTGCAAACTCCACACAGTCAGTCACCTGAGTCGGGAATTGAACCCAGGTCTCTGGCGCTGTGAGGCAGCAGTGCTAACCACTGTGCCAGCATGCCGCCCACGGCTCTCTATAAGACACACATCAGGATTGTGTTGGAACGTTCTCCACTTGCCTACATCAGTGCAGCCCCCAACAATATTAAAGAAAGTGAACATCCTCCAGGACAAAGCACTGTGCCGTAGTGGTGTCCCATCCACCCCTTCAGCATTCCCTCTCCCCATCCCAGAGACACAGTGGCATCACTGTGTAAAAGGGAAAGTCAGCATTGTCCTCCCAGACCATAGGGCTGCTCTCTCATTAGGGAGGAAACTGGAGCCCCTGGAAGAAACCCATGCAGACACTGGGAGAATGGGCAAGTCCCACAGAGACAGTTGTCCAAAGCTGGAAACGAACCTGGGGCCCTGGCAGCAGGGCTAATCACTGAGCCACTGTGCCACCCTCAAATTGTAATTTGATTCACAACTACCACTTCCTCTGATAGTTCATTCCACACACAAACCATTGTCTGAACAAATATTTTTAAAAAATCCCCGAATCTCTTTTTAAAGCTGTTCTGCTGTCACCTTAAAAGCTGTGTACCCAGTCTTGAATCGGTTTCCTTCCTGGAAAGGACACCTGCTGTTCACATTACTGATACCACCCATCCATGATTTGAGTCTAATAAGGTCACTCCTCAGCCTCCTGCGCGCCAGTGAAAGACGTCGCAGCCTATCCAGCCTCTGCTTATAATTCAGACTATCCATTCCCCTCAACATCCTGGTAAATCGCTTTTGAATCCGCTCCAAATACATAATGTCCTCCCGATATCAGCATGGCCAGAACTGGACACAGAATTCCAGAAAAGGCCTCCCCAACATCCAAAATAACATCCCAACTCTTGTACTCCAAGGTCTGAGCAATGGTGACAAGTGTGCTAAGCACCTTCTTAACCACCCTGTCTACATGTGACACAGACTTGAAAGACCCGAACCCCTCGGCCTCTTTGTTCCATATCACTCCTCGATGCCCTGTTTTTAATTAGTGTAAGTCTGCTCTCGTTTGTTTTATCAAGATGTAATATTTTGCATTTATTCCAATCCAAAAATACCAAAAAAATCCTGAGCATTAAAGACAGTGGGAGTATACTTAAGAGGGAACTCAGGAGGGCAAAAAGGGGACATGAGATAGCTTTGGCAAATAGAGTTATGAATAATCCCAAGGGTGTTTATAAATATATTAAGAACAAAAGGGTAACTCAAGAGAGAATAGGGCTCTTCAAAGATCAGCAAGGTAGCCTACGTGTGGAGCCGCAGGAGATGGGAGAGATACTAACAAAATATTTTGCATCAGTGTTTACTGTGGAGAAGGACATGGGCAATATAGAATGTGGGAAAATAGAAGTTGAATATGTCCATCTTACAGCGGAGGACGTGCTGGGTGTCTTGTAACCTGTAAAGCTTGGTTAATCCCCAGCACCTGATCAGGTGTACCCTAGAGCTCTGTGGGAAGTTGGGAATGTGACTGCTGGGCCTCTTGCTGAGATATTTTGTATCATCGATTATCACAGACGAAATGCCGAAAGACTAGAGGTTGGTTAACATGGTGCCACTATTTAAGAAAGGTGGTAAGGACAAGCCAGGGAACTAACGACCGGTGAGCCTGGGCAAGTTGTTGGGGGGAATCCTGAGGAACAAGATGCATGTGTATACTGAAAAGCAAGGATTGATTAGTGATAGTCAGCATGACTTTGTGCATGTCTCTCAAACTTGATTGAGTTAATTGAAGATGTATCAAAGAGGATTGATGAGGGCAGAGAGGTGGACGTGATCTATGGAATTCAGTAAGGTACTGGACAAGCTTCCCCATGGAAGACTGCTTAGCAAAGTTAGATCTCATGGCATACAGGGAGAACTAACCGTTTGGATACAGAACTGGCTCAAATGTAGAAGGCAGGGTGGTGGTGGAGGGTTGTTTTTCAGATTGGAGGCATGTGACCAGTAGAGTGCCGTAAAGATCAGTGTTGGGTCCACTACTTTTTGTCGTTTATATATATGATTTAGATATGAGCATAGGAGGTATAGTTAGTAAGTTTGCAGATGACACCAAAATTAGAGGTATAGTGGACAGCGAAGAAGGTTACCTCAGACTACAACAGGATGTTGTTCAGATGGGTGAGAAGTGGCAGATGGAGTTTAATTCAGATAAATGTGACGTGCTGCATTTTAAAAAAGCAAATCTTAACAGGACTGATACACTTAGTGGCAAATTCCTAGATAGTGTTGATGAACAAAGATATCTTGCAGTGCAGGTTCATATTTCCTTGAAAGTAGAGTTGCAGGTAGATAGGATACTGAAGAAAATGTTTAGAATACATTCTTTTATTGATCAGAGCATTCAGTATAGAAGTTGGAAGGTGATTACAGGACATTGGTTAGGCCTCTTTTGGAATATTGTGTGCAATTCTGTTCTCCGTGAATCGGAAGGATGTTGTGAAACTTGAAGAGGTTCAACAAAGATTTACAAGGATACTGTCAGGGTTTGAGCTGCAGAAAGAGAGCAAAAAGGCTGGGGCTTTCTTTCCCTGGAGCATCAGAGACTGAGGGGTGACCTCCATAGAGGTTTATAAAATCATTAGTAGCATGGATAGGGTAACCAGACAAGGTCTTTTCCCTGAGTAGGAGAGTCCAGAAATAGAGAGCATAAGTTGAGGGTGAGAGGGGAAAGATATAAAAGGGAACTAAGGAGCAACTTTTTCATGCAGAGAGTGGTGCCTGAATGGAATAAGCTGCCAGAAGAAGTAGTGGAGGCTGACAATTACAGTATTTTAAAGGCATTTGGATACTTGACATGAATAGGAAAGATTTAGAGGGATATGGCCCAGGTGCTGGCAAGAGGGATAAGATTAGGTTCGGATATCTGGTCGGCATGGACAAATTTGACCGAAGGTTCTGTTTAGTGCTGTTCATCTGTGACTCACAGCTCAGTGGGTTTCGGTCCCTTCAAAGATAAATCTTAATCTGTTTTATTTTAGTAAAGCTACAACATTCAGTAGGGCGACAGTTTATTTCTTTAAATACACATCTTATGATAATTTGATAAAGTTTTTTAATATAAAATATTGGTACTAATTTATTCTAGAGTCATGTTTTGTAAAGCTGTAAGATTGTGTGCCTTTTTCTGGGTCTGTGGACTGTTAAGGTGCAGAGATGGCCATTCGTACAGTGATGTGCTCTTCCTGTTGGATGTGGGAGATTAAGGAAGGTTTCAATGATCTGATTGTCTGCAGGAAGTGAGGATGCAAATCCTGTAGGATTTCCTGGATCAGATGGAGCAATGGTTAAAGGTAATGAAGAATTTACAGGAGCATGGGGGTGTGATAGGTGGCAGTTTCAGAAAGGTAGGAAAACTGCCGATCCAGTCAGGTAGATGGGTTTCCTCTAGGAAATGGAGGAGCGGAAGGCAAGTAGTGCAGGAGTCTCCTGTGGTTATTTCCATCTCCAACAAGTATACTGTTTTGGAAAGCGTCGGGGGTCACATTTTCAGGGGAATATCGCACTGACAGCCAAGTTACTAGTGTAATGAATCTAGTATAATGTGAGGTATAACAGGTTCCACGCGATCGATGGTGATAGGGGGCTCTCTAGTCTGCAGCACAGACTGCAGTTTCTGTAGCTGATAGTGAGACCTCAGAGTGGGGTGGTGCCTCCCTACTGTCTGGGTGAAGGATGGCTCCGAGGGTGCAGAATATTCTGAAAGGGGAGAATGATCAGTGGGAGGTCGCTGTGCATTGGTACCAGTGACATAAGAGAAAAGGATGAAGTACTGATGAGAGAATATAGCAAATTAGCCTGTAGGATAATAAGCAGGATCTTGTGGGTCGTAATATCTGGATTACTCCCGGTGCCACATGCTAGCGAGAGCAGGAATAGCAGGGTAGAGCAGATGAATGCGTGGCCAAGGATCTGATACAGGGGAGAAGGATTCCCATTTTTGGATCATTGGAATCTCTGCTGGGGGAGAGGTGACGTGCATAACAAGGATGGATTACACCTGAATTGGAAGGTGTCTAATATCCAAGCAGGGAGATTTGCTAGTGCTACTCGGGAGGCATTAAACCAGTGAGGGCGTGGGGGTAATCCTAAAGAGATAGTGAGAAAGGAGGTAACCCTGAGGCTGGTACAGTTGAGAAGTTAGACAGGCAAGGGCAAGGCACAGAATGAGGTAGGACTGACAAGGTACAATAGACAATCGGTGCAGGAATAGGCCATTCTGCCCTTTGAGCCAGCACCACCATTCATTATGATCATGGCTGATCGTCCACAATCAGTATCCTGTTCCTGTCTTATCTCCATAAAACTTGATTCCATTATCTTTAACAGTTCTGTCCATCTCTTTCTTGAAATTATCCAGAGACTTGGCCTCCACTGCCTTCTGGGGCAGTGCATTCCATGTGTCCACTACTCTCTGGGTGAAGACGTTTCTCCTCAACTCTCTTCTAAATGGCCTCTCCCTTATTTTTAACCTGTGTCCTCTGGTTCTGGACTCACCCATCCGTGGGAACATGCATCCTGCCTCCAGAGTGTTCAACACTTCAATAATCTTGTAGGTCTCAATCAGATCCCCTCTCATTCTTCTAAATTCAAGTATACACAAACTCAGTCGCTCCAATCTTTCAACATATGATCATTCCGCCAATTCCGGGAATTGTCCTCGTGAACCTACCCAACACTCCCTCAATAGCCACAATGCTCTTCCTCAAATGTGGAGACCAAAACTGCACACAATACTCCAGGTGCGGTCTTACCAGGGCCCTGTACAACTGCAGAAGGACCTCTTTGCTCCTATATTCAATTCCTCTTGTTATGAGGGCCAGCATGCAGTGAGCTTTCTTCACTACCTGCTGTACCTGCATGCTTGCTTTCATTGACTGATGTACATGGATACCGAGATCTCGTTGTACTTCCCCTTTACCAAACTTGACTCCTTTTAGATAGTAATCTGCCTTCCTGTTCTTGCCTCCAAAGTGGATAACCACACATTTATCCACATTCAACTGCATCTGCTATGCATCCGCCCACTCACCTAGCCTGTCCAAGTGAACCTGTATTCTCATAACATCCTCCTCACATTTCACCCTGCCACCCAGCTTTGTGTCATCAGCAAATTTGCTAATATTACGTTTAAGATGTTCATCTATATTATTAATGTATATTATCAACAGCTGTGGTCCCAGCACCGAACCTTGTGGTACCCCACTAGTCACTGCCTGCCATTCCGAAAGGAAGCGTTTATCACTCCTCTTTGCTTCCTGTCAGCCAGCCAATTTTCAATCCAAGTCAGTATATTCCCCTTTGTAAATCCATGCTGACTCTGACGAATCCTATTACTGCTATCCAAATGAGCCATAATTTCATCTTTTGTAATTGACTCAGCGTCATTCTCACCACTGACATCAGACTAACCGGTCTATAATTCCTTGTTTTATCTCTCCCAACTTTTTTTGAAAAGTGGGATAACATTAGCCACCCTCCAATCTGACTCTACATCTCCTGATTCTGTGTATCCCCCTTTCCCAAGGGACTGAACGTCATCCCTCATCAACAGGGCCATCCCACCCCCTCTGCCCATCAGTCTGTCCTTTTGATAGCACTGCACTGCATTTATTTCAATGCAAGAGGTTTTACAGGGAAAGCAGATGAGCTTAAGATATGGTTTTGAACATGGGACTGGGATATAGTGGGTATGACAGAAACGTGGCTTAGGTTGGACAGGCCAGGTAGCTTAATGTTCCAGGGAATAGATATGAGGAAGGGTAGAAAGGGGGATAAGAGAGAAGGTGGAATGGTGTTTTTGAGTAGGGATAACATTATTGTTGTGCTTAGGGAGGATATTCATGGGGGTTCGCCCGTTGAAATTACTTGGGTGGAACTGGGAAATAAGAACAGGACGATCACCTTATTGAGGTTGTCTGTGTGGGTTTCATCCAGGTGTTCTGGTTTCCTCCCACAGTCCAAAGGTGTGCAGGTTGGGTGGAGAATCCAGGCTGGATTGCCGTATTGTTCAGGGATGGGCAGGTGGGTGGATTGGCCATGGGAAATGTTCAGAGATGTGCAGGCTAGGTGGATTGGTCATGGGAAATGCAGCGTTACAGGGGTAAGATAGGAGGCTCTGAGGGTCAGTGTGGATGTGATGGGCCGAATGGCCTGCTTCCACACTTGGGATTCTTTGACGCCAATTCTACTGGTTTTAAAATAGTTGCAGAAAATAATAGATCAGATCTAAAAGTTGGTGTTCAAAATTGGACAAAGGTGAATTTTGATGGTACAAGGCAAGAACTTTCAATATTTCTTTGCAACCCCCAGGTAAAGGGACGGCTGGAAAGTGGGAACATAAGAACAGAAGGAATAGGAGCAGGGGTAGGCCATCTGGCCCCTCAAGCCTGCACTGCCATTCAATAAGATCAGGGCTGATCTTTTCATGGCCTCGGCTCCACTTTCCTGCTCTCTCACCATAACCCTTAATTCGATTCCTGTTTGCAAATCTACATTTTGCCTTAAAGACATTCAAGTTGATAACATCAACTGCTACACTCAGCAGGGAATTCCACGGATTCATAACCCTTTGGCTGAAGAAGTTCCTCCTCAACTCTGTCCTAAATCAGATACCCCCTTATTTTGACGCTGTGCTCTCTAGACTGACCCGCCCCCCAATGGAAATAACCTCCCTGCTTCTATCTTATCTATTCCCTTCTTAATTTTATTTTTTCCAATACAGCCTCCCATTCTTCCAAATTCCAACAAGTATAATCCCAGTCTATTCAGTCTCTCCACATACACCAATCCTCTCAACCCCCGACTCAAACTAGTGATCCTCCTCTGCACCCCCTCCAGTGTCAGTACATCCTTGTTGAAGTAAGGAGATCAAACCTGTACACAGTACTCCAGGTGTGGCCTCACCAGCACCCTGTACAACTGCAGCATAACCATCCCTCTAGCAAGGAAGGACAATAAACCCTTCACCATCTCTTTTAGTCCCCTGGGATGCATTCCATCACGGCCAGGAGACCCATGTTCGTTTGGGCTGTTATCTTTTCCAACACTACCTCTTTACTGAGAGTGACTGTTTCCATGTCCTCATCTGCCATTGCCTCCATAGGCCTGTGAAAATGAGACAACAAGAGTACATAGACAGTATGTTCCTGTTAAAGCCAAGTCTGGTAGGTGTAGAGAATGCTGTGTGTCTAGAGAAATTGAGGGTCTGGTCAAAAAGATGAAGGAGGGATATGGCAGCTACGGACAGCTGGGTTTGAGTGAATCCCTCGGAGTATGGGGCAGTAGGAGTACACGTGAGGGAAAACAGGAGGGCAAAAAGGATACATGAGAGAGCTTTGGGGGGAAAGAGGTTTAAGGACAACCCAAAGAGATTCTACAAAACACTAAGGACAAAAGAGTAACCAGGCAGAGAATAGGGACCCTCAAAGATCAACAAGGCTGTCTGTGGAACCACAGAAGGTGGGAGAGATACTACCCAAGGATTTCATGTCAGCTTTTACTGAAAGAGGATATGGAAGCGAGAGAGTTTGGAGAAATAAATAGTGATGATTTGACAACTGTCCATATTACAGAGGAGGTTGTACGGGATGTCTTATACAGAAAGCTGAGTAAATCTGTGGGACCTGATCAGGTGTATGTCACATCTTTGTGGGAAGTTAGGGAAGTGATTTTCGGGCCCCTCGCTGAGATATTTGTATCACCGATAGCCGGAGGTGAGGTGCTGCAAGACAGGAGCCATTATTTGTGAAAGGTGATGAGGAAAGGCCAGGGAACAATACACTGGTGAGCCTGAGGGTAGTGGCAGACAAGGTGTTGGAAGGAATTCTGAAGGACAGGTTTATATGTAATTGGAAAGGCAAGAAGTGATTAGGGATAGTCAGCATGGCTTTGTACATACATCACTAACTTGGACTTCAGAAAGACATTCAAAAAGGTTCCACATAACAGACTGGTTAGCAAGTTAGACACCATGGGATGCAGAGAGAGCCAGCTATTATATACAAATTGGCGGGAAGGTTGGGGACGGAGAGTAGTGCTTTTCGGACTGGAGGCCTGTGATGAGCAATATGGTGTAAGGATCAGTGCTGGATCCACTGATTTTCATCATTTATATCAATGATTTGTGTGTGAATATATGAGGTATAGTTAGTAGGCTTACAGTAGACATCAAAATTGGAGGTGCACTGGACAGTAAAGAAGGTTACCTCAGAGTACAATGGGACTTCAATCAAATGGGCTGAGGATTGTCAGATCGAGTTTATTTCAGATAAATGTGAGGTGCTCCATTTTGGAAAAGCAAATGAGGGCAGGAATTATACACTTAATGGGAAGGTCCTGGGGGGTGTTGCTGAACAAAGAGATCTTTCAGTGCAGGTTCATAGTTCCTTGAAAGTGGAATCATAGGCAGGGTAGTGAACAAGGTGTTTGGTGTACTAGCCTTTACTGGTCAGTACATTGAGTAGTGGAGTTGGGATGTCATTCTGCGGCTGCACAGCACATTGATTCAGCCACTTCTGGAATTCTGCTTTCAGTCCTGGTCTCCCCGCTATCGGAATGATATTATGAAATTTGAAAGGGTTCGGAAAAGATCTGCAAAGATGTTGCTAGGGTTGAGGGTTTGAGCTATATAGATAGAGGGTGAATAGGCTGGGGCTGTTTCCCTGGAGCATCGGATACAGTTGTGAGGAGCATGGATAGGATGAAATCCCAGAGTCTTATTCCCAGGATATGTGAGTCCAAAGCTTGGGGGCACAGGCTTCAGGTGTGAGGGAAAAGATTTAAAAGGGATCTAAGGGGCAATGTTTCCAGCTGAACATAGTACGTGTGTGGAAGGAGCTGCCAGAGGAAGTGTGGAGGCTGGTACAAGTACCCAGTTATGCCTTTGAGATGTTGTATGTGATTAGCAAAAGTTTAGAAGGATACAGGCCAAGAGCTGGCATATGGGATGATATTAATTTAGGATATCTGGTCGGCATGGACAAGTTGGATCGAAGGGTCTGTTTCTCTGCTGTACATCTTTATGGCCCTACTAAAATTAAGATGGGTTTCTCTTTTATGGAGAGTTAGCAGAAGATCAACTAATTCTCCTTGGAGCTGAGAAGGTTAGGCAGGGATTTCGACCAGGAGCAGATTTGTTTCCAGGATATTTAATTTACAGAGAGACAGACGGAGAAATTATTAACGTCACAATTTTGAGTAACTACCTTCAGGTAAATGGCAAATAAAACAGGTTAAAAATGTGAAGATTATTGTACTCACTAAGTTCTGAGCATCTGGAACAGTTTGTCCGCCAGCTGGATGCAGATTCAGTAGTTATTGAGAAAACAAATTTGGAATTTAACTTTTTTAAGGAAGGATTTGGAGGGCTACAGACAAATGGGAGGTGAGTTGGGATAGACTGGCACCATCTCCAGAGGGGCCAGTACAGCTGAATAGCCCCAAACCCCTGTGCTCTGCGTTACTGCCCCATTCACTGTGAATGATGAAGCTCATCCCAGGGCAGAGTCCAAGAGACATACAGCATGGAATTAGACCCTTTGGTTGAACTGGTCCATGCCGACCAGATATCCCAACATTTGGCACATATCCCTCTACACCCTTCCTATTCACATGCCCATCCAGATGCCGAATGGTGTAACTGTACCAGCCTCCACCACTTCCCCAAACAGAAGATTCCATACAGGCACCCATCTCAGTGTGAAAAAAGTTGCCTCTTGGGTCCCTTTTAAATCTTTCCCCTCTCACCTTAAACCTACACCCTCTCGTTCTAGACTCCCCCACCCCAGGGAAAAGCCCTTGTCTATTTTTCCCATCCATACTCCTCATGATTTTAGAAAGCTCTATGAGGTCACCCCTCATCATCCGATGCTCTTGGGAGGAGCCCACTCATGTCACAATGGGGCCCAGGTGATTGACAGCAGCTTCAGACCAATAGGAGAACTGGCGTGATCCTTCGGCCAATGGGAGTGAATTGGGGTGGGTCCAGCAGGCCAACACATGGCCATGAGCTGTGCAGGCGCAGTGTCACGGTGAGGGGGTGGGGGGACCTAGTGAGTGTGAAGGGAGTGGGAGAGACTGCAAAGTCTGGGGAAGAAATTGAGTTATTGTGGACTGGGAGGGTTTATAAACGCACAGTTTTAGGCTGCTAGACTTAAATTAGAAATTCCTGGTAAATTAGAACCAAAAGAACTGCGGATGCTGTAAATCTCACTCAACAGCCAAAAGATACTGGAAAAGCTCAGCAGGTCTGGCAGCATCTGTGAAGAGAAATCGGAGTTAACATTTTGGATCTGCTGACCCTTCCTCAGAACTGATGCTACTGAAAAAAAATGTTGGTATATATGCAGAAGATCGGGGTTAAGGAGTAAATGATAGGTGGTGATAGAGTCCAAAGAGATGGGAGCAGTTGGACAAAGGAGTGGATAACGATCTGGCTGGGGCAGGGTGAATAGCCGTTTATGGGGACTGTTAGTGGCTAACTATAGCTAATGTGTAATGGTAGGTTATGTACTAACAAGGCCTGGTGTGTGGGTTAAGAGGCTATGGCGCTAGGACATTGGAGAGTTCAGGACCTAAATTATTGATTTTGATACTGGGGCTAGAGGGGTGCAGGGTCCCCAAGTAGAAGATAAGGTGTTGTTCTTCCAACTTGCGTTAACATGTGGCGCTGGAAAAGCACAGCAGGTCAGGCAGCATCCCAGGAGAAGGATAATCGACGTTTTGGGCATATTCCATTCATCAGGAATGCCGGGATTGGGAGTGGGGTGGGAAGTAAGAGGGCTGAGAGATAAATAAGAGGGATGTGTGGTGTTGGTGGGAAGTGGGCTAGGAAGGCAATGGGTAGATGTAGTTAGAGGGTAATGGAGATAGGGTGGAGTGGATAATTGGAAAGGAAAGTGGACAGGTGGGACAGTTTAAGGGCGTGGTGTCGAGTTGGAGGGTTGGATCTGGGATAAGGCAGGGGAGGGGAGATGAGGAAACCTTGATTCTGTGGTTAAAGGGTCCCAATTTCTTCCTCCAGGCGTCGGGTAGCTGGGATTTGGTGGTGGAGGTGGCCCATGACTTGCATGTCCTTGGAGGAGTGGGTAGGGAAGTTGAAGTGGTCAGCCACAGGATGGTGGGGTTGGTTGGTGCATGTGTCCCAGAAATGCTCCCTGAAACATTCCGCCAGTTGGTGTCCCAGGAGACAACATCGAAAGCAAAGGCCATAATAGGTGAGGTGTTTGGATGTGCAGGAAAATCTCTGCTGGATGGGGAATGGTCCGTTGGAGGTGAGGGGGAGGTGTAGGCACAGGTTTTGCACCTCTTGTATTGACAAGTGAAGGTGCTGTGAGTGGAAGGTGGGTTGTTGGGGAGCATGGATCTGACTAGGATTCACAGGGAATGGTCTCTGTGGAATGCTGAAAGGAATGGAGAGGGAAATATATCTCCGGTGGGATCTGATTGTAGGTGGTGAAAATGGCGGAGGATGATGCGTTGTATCTGGGTGGAAGGTGAGGACTGGGGGGTTCTATCCTTATTGCAGTTGGAGAGGTGTGGTTCAATGGCAGAGGTGCGGGAAGTGGTGGAGATACACTGGAGGGTATTGTTGACCACGTAGGAGGGGAAATTGCAGTCCTTGAAATATGGTGTGTTTTGGAATGTTCTGCCAGCTTGCATCAAGCTTCACTGGAACACTGCAGTAAGCATGAGACAGAGATGTTGGCCAGGGAACAGGTTCGTGTGTTAAAGTAGCAGGCAGCTGGAAGATCGGGGTCTGTTTTGCAGCAGAACGTAGATCATCAACTGCCATTTCCAGCATCTCCACTGAGCTGCTGCCAGACACAGGTTCCTGTCCCCTCCATTCACAGCTATTCACCCTCCCAGCAGATTGTTATCTACTCCTTTCTTTCCAAATGTTATTTTTTCTTTTGGGCTCTGTCCCCACCTATTATTTACTCTTTACCCCCTATCTCCTGCAGTCCAAAGATGTGCAGTAAGGTGAATTGGCCAAGCTAAATTTCCCGTAGTGTTCAGGGATGTATAGGTTAGGTACATTAGTCAGGGTAAATGTAAAATAATAGGGTCGGGGAATGGGTTTGGTTGAGAAACTCTTCAGAGGGTGGATGTGAACATGTTGGGCCGAATGGCCTGTTTCCACACTGTAGGGATTCTAATTTTCCCAGCTGCAGTCAGTTCTGAGTGAGGGTCACTGGACCTAGAGTGACCCTTAGTGTGTGCAGGAGGAGGAAAGGGGAGTTGGATCAGTTTAGACTGGAAGGGTTTAATTACACTCTGTACAGGTAGTTAGGCCTGAATTAGAAACTCTTGGTCCCACGTTTACAGCAAATGGGAAAACGGCTGTGGGCCTCAGGCGGTGATGGGTTCTGGGTTATGGCCACCATCTTTATTGGGGACAAGGTACAGCGAGGCGCATGGGCATATCCTCTTCCTGGGTGGGGTCGGGGTGATTTGAAGAGGAGCATTTACACATCAAACACATACCAAGAGAAGTATTTGTCTTTACTGTTCAGCCTGCACTGACTGTGAGTTTTATTTTGTGAATTCATTTTATAGGATTTTATTTGAGAATAATTGAGACAGGGATCTCAAAATCAACTTTCTATCGTTAGCAGGGTCATCAGGATCGGAATACCATTGACATTTAACTGGGGAAGGAGAAAGGTGTGTCTGTTCTGTCTGTGGGAAAGTATCTCTTTTTTTCAAGCAAAAAGCAGAAAGATGTTCGAAGGGATCACCCTTTGGGTTTGTGCTCAATTCTGGGCCCTGAGAGGGAACACAGATTTGTCCAAATTACACCTCGTCTCTACATAGGAACTGTCAGATTTAGACCCAATCACCCACTTTCTGATGTTAACCTGTAAACTCCTCATTTTCAATTCCCTGCAAGCTTCTGATTAAAATTCCTTATGGACTCAAATTCCAGCACCATTTCGGGTGGAATGTTCCAGGTTTTGACAACTGTCTGTTCATTCAGAAACTGCTGAGGTCCGTATTGACTCTGGGGTTACAAAGGGCTGAATTGAAAGATGAGATGCAGTTCTTCAGCTCCCATTGAGATGCATTGGAACAGTACAGGAGGCTGAGGGCAGTGTAGGTGTGAGCAGACAATGAAAATGACAGGGCTGCACCGTGAGGGCTGCTTGGTTCAATGAGAGTGTTTTGGAGTTGGGTGTAAATAGAGCGAGGGGAGACAGGGAGAAGGTGAACCACAGCTTCAGTTTTAGTCCAGGCCATTCAGCAATTCACATGTTCCCAAAGGGAACAGCCAACTTGTAAGCGATACCTGCTGAGTGTTTTCTTTTAAAACAGTTTTTAAAGTGTAAAATGTCAGCTTAAGTAAAGATCGGGGCTTTTGATGATAATGGAAATGTTGGAAGAGAAGGAAGGTTTTTGCTCATTTAAATTCTCCTAATGGGAGTAACTAGCTGAAACTAGAGACACATTGTTACAGGAGCCCTCAGACCCGTGGGGCGCTCCTCTTGTACAATGTGGGAAATAAGGGACACTTCCAGTGTCCCTGACGGCTGTGTGTGCAGGAAGGGTGTCCATCTGCAGCTACTGGGAAACTGCTTTTCAGACCTGGAGCTGAGAGTGGACTCACTGTGGAGCAATACTGAGAATGTTATGGACGGCACGTTTAGTGAGTTAGTCACACTGCAGGTGAGGGTTACACAGGCAGAAAGGGAATGGGTGACCATCAGATCAAGCAAAAGGCTCAGGAAGGGAGTGCAGGACTCCCCATGATCATTCCGCTTCTCATACAGATATTGTGCACCGCTTGGGATTCTATAAGGGAGGGAACAGGTGGGGTTGCCTCTCAGGGGAAATCAGCAACAGCCAGGTTCATGACCCCACAGAGAGCTCCGCTGCACAGAACGGGAGGAAGGAGAATGGCAGAGCTATAGTGACAGGGGATCCAGTAGTCAGGGTCAGAGACAGGCGTGTCTGTGGCCACTGACATGAATCCAGGACAGTGGAATTGAACCCAGGTCCATTTATTGATAAAGTGCACAGACTAATAAAGGTCAACGTCCCAAATGCAACCTTCAGCACTTGGTCACCCGAAAGCTCTATTTTCCAGGGTCTGTGCACTTACTCTGAGCCCTTCAGAGGGATTGAAGGGGATGGGGAGAAAACAGGAACAGGATTGTGTTGTAGATCTACAAACTAACCGTCACCCTCCCCTCTCGGTCTCCCCCCTCTGTCTCCCACCCCCATCGTACCTCCTCCCCACCGCAGGGAAAAGACCTTGTGTATTTACCCTATCCATGCCCCTACTGATTTTATAAACCTCTATAAGGTCACCCATCAGCCTCTGACGCTCCAGGGAAAACGGTGTATTCATCCTCTCCCTATAGCTCAAATCCTCCAACCCTGGCAACATGCTTGTAATACTTTTCTGACCCCTTTCATGTTTCACAATATTGTTTTGAGAGGAAGGAGACCCGAATTGCACGCAATATTCCAAGCATGACCTAACCAATGTCTGTATAGCCGCAACATGACCTCCCAACTCCTATACTCAGTGCTCTGACCAATAAAGGAAAGCATATTAAACACCTTCTTCACTATCCTATCTACCTACGATTCTGCTTTCAATGAGCTGTGAACCTGCACTCCAAGGTCTCTTTGTTCAGCAGCGCTCCCGAGGACCTTACCATTAAGTGTATACATCCTGCTAATATTTGCTTTTCCAAAATGTAGCACCTCACATTTATCTGAATTAAACTCCATTTGCCAATCCTCAACCATCTGACCAAGATCCCGTTGTAATCTGAGATAATCTTATTCACTGTCCACTACACCTCCAATTTTGATGTCATCTTACTAACAATACTTTCTATATTCACTTCCAAATCATTTATATAAATTATGAAAATTAGTGGATCCAGCACCGATCCTTTGTGACACCCCACTGGTCACAGGTCTCCAATCTGAAAAGTAACCTTCTGGCACCACCCTCTGTCTTCTACCTCTGAGCCAGTTTTGTATCCAAACGGCTCGTTCTCTCTCTGTATTCCGTGAGATCTAACCTTGCTAACTAATCTCCCATGGGGAACCTTCTTGAACGCCTTACTGAAGACCATGTAGATGATTTCCACCCTTTTGCCCTGACTTAAGTTCATGAGACGTGATTTCTCACACACAAAGCTGTTAATAGTATACAGGACTTAACTCTGTACATTGGAGTCTGCGTCACCCAGTTATGGGTGTTCATATTCTGGATAAAGTTCACGTACACCAGCTTTGTGTTAGTGACTGTGTATCGAGTCTTATTAATATCACCAACACAGTGAGTTCCTTTTCAAAGGCAGTCCCTATATCCCTAACCCTGCTCCCATCTGCTCTGTCTCCTCCATCCCCACCAGAGACAGTAAGTGGTAGGAGCTCATGGAGTTTCCATGTGAGTGAGACGGAGAACATCTTCCCTTCTTTCCTCTAGTCCACCAAGAAATGGTGGTAGTGTCCTTACCTCTGGACCAGGAGGATCAGGTTCAAAGTTGAGTGACAGCATCTTTGAAGTGGCTGATTGGAAAACCTGCCCAAGCCACCAGGCCATACTGTCTCCCAGCTGTCCCTGCCTGAGCCTCTAAACAAAACCTTCCTGTAGTTTCTCTCCTGTTAGACTCTCCCATTGCTCAGTTTGTCCAGGATCCCCTCCTGCTGTTGCACTGCTCATGTCCCTCACTGACCTGTCCATCCCCCAGTGTCCTCCACATTCATTCATTGTTTACAATCCCATTGTCCCAGTCCTCCAGCCCCGCCCCCTCCACCCTATTGGGCAGTGGCTGCTGTCAATCACTCAGGCTCCTGTGTGATCTGGAGCATGCTCAGCAGGAGGGGAGACCAGTGCATGGGTGCATGGGCGCAGTGCTGGGCAATTGTTGGTGTATGTGCAAGGTGGGTCAGTGCCAGGGAGAGCGGCTGTGGGTGTGTGGGATTGATCTTTCATTGGCAGCTCACTCCCTTCCTCCCTCTGGGAACAGGTCCCAGGGGAATGGCCCCTCCCCTGGTATCGGGACAAGTGGTCGGCGTATCAGTGGGGGAGTATTTTGCAGAAAGTTATCAGAACTCGGGTGAAGATTCAGGGATGTTACGGAGAGGAACATTCATTTTAGTTCATTTTTATTCAACCAGATATGATTTGGCCAGTGTGTGCAGGATGGTTCTCATCAGAGGATCGGAGTAGGGGAATAAATAAGAGGTTCCAGATTGGGGGGGAAAAAGTCAGTCCGTTCTGTCCCAGAAGGAAGCCCTGGGAGGTGTAGGGAGGATTCACCAACACCCAGGAGGCTCCGAGTCAGACTCATTGATTTGATTAGATTAGATTTCCTACAGTGTGGAAACAGGCCCTTCGGCCCAAACAGTCTACACCGACCCTCGGGTTACCCACCCAGACCCAGTTCCCTCTGATTAATGCATCTAATATTATGGGCAATTTAGCCTGGCCGATTCACCTGACCTGCGCATCTTTGGATTGCTGGAATCGAACCTGTGACCCTAGTGCTGTGGGGCTGCCGTGCCATCGTGCCACCCCTTTTTTTGGTTTTTAGTCTGTAGGCAGGAGCTAGGAAGCTGAATTGAAAGAGAGGAGAGTGTTAGAACTAGGTGTGGAGGGAAGGAGTGAGGAGATTATTTTGGATTTCAGTTCACAGAAGAGAGAAATTGTGAGACTGAGATTTAAAGCTTTGGGGGAACAAAGAAACTGCAATTTAATACTATAATTGTCTTATGAATTTCCATCCTGTGTTAACGGTGGTGACTTGTTTTCTCTGTTGTAGAGAACTGAAAGGGCAGATTTGCAGATGAGAAATTTAAATTGAACTTCATTTTCAGTTTTGATAGTTACTTGATCCGTGCCGATCTGAATATCATTGGCCTTTTTCATGTGGAAGGGAAGGTGTGTATTCTGTCCGTGGGTGAATATTTCAAATTTCAATGTATAATTTCAGTTACATCACACTGCAAATTTTTGCTATAAACTCTGTGTTATGATCGAGCCCTCCACAATCACCTGATGAAGGAGCGTCGCTCCGAAAGCTAGTGTGCTTCCAATTAAACCTGTTGGACTACAGCCTGGTGTTGTGTGATTTTTAACTTTGTACACCCCAGTCCAACACCAGCATCTCCAAATCATGACTCCTTTGGGGAGGGTGGTGAGTTTTGGATTCAGCTTTCCAGTTATTACCATAAGAAGATGAGCACTGGGTACAGGAGAGGCAATGCAGCCCTTCGAACCAGCCCCACCATTTAATACGGTGATGATTGAGCTCACCTCGGTCTCAGCTGGGTTTTCCTGCCTGCTCTCTCTCACCCTTCATCTCATTGCAAATTCAACATCTGTATCTCTTCATTAAATCTGCTCATTGTCCTGGCATCCACTGCATTTTGAAGAGGGAATTCCACAGATTCACAGCACATTGAGATAGGTACATTCTTCTTCATGAAATTAGAATAGAACCCCTACAGTGCAGAAACAGGGTATTCGTCCATGGAGTCCACACCAACCCTATAATGAGCATCCCATTCAGACTCACCCATTCCCTGTATTTCCCATGGTTAATGGCTTAACCTGCACAGGCATGGACACTGTGGGCAATTTAGCATATCCAATCCTCCTAACCTGCACATCTTTGGACTGTGGGATGAAACGGGAGCACCCAGAGGAAACCCGCTCAGACACGGGGAGAACGTGTAAACTCCACACAGTCACCTAAGGCTAAAATCAAATCCAGGTCCCTGACACTGTGAGTCAGCAGTGCTAACCATTGAGCCACCTCTGCTTAAAATCTGCTCCTCCTATTCACTTCCCACGCCCCAGTTGGCTGAATCTATATTCCTTACATCAGAAAATCAGGTTGTGGAAGCAGGTGTCTCAGTAAAACCCAGTGACAGCCCATATGTCCTGTGTGTCTGAATGGGGATCCTATACACAACACCCTCCAGTCCACATTTTTCATACACTTTCCAGAGACAGGGCTCCAGTGGCTTCTTGGGGACTACAACACCCACAATCCCTGTGGCAGGGACCACACGTGTGTGGGGAAACCCCGCACTGTACATGTACAGAATGTGGGCGGGTTTTGGAGCATGTGCTTTAGGTAAGTATACTTTGCAGAAAGTATTTCACACTGTGATTGGCTGGGCTGAAGGGATGCATCTGCTTCTGGTATTGATCTGTTAGGGGGTCACCACACCCATGTGGGACCACTCTCCATCCCCAATTCATTGTAATGCTGGGAATCAACAAATGGGAAACAAAGAAGGATCTGACCCATTCTCCCAGACTGAAGGTTCCTCTTCTGTCCAGGATCTGCCACCTCCCTTTCTGTTTCCTTTTGTTTCATTCTGCTGTTACATTATTGACTTGCAGCAACTGAAGGGAAAGGAAGTGAACCCAGAAAGGGTGCAGAGTCTAACCAGGGACGGGAAGTGGTGGCATGGATCTGTTTATCAGTAACTCCATGACAATGGGGAGGGTGTACACTAGGGGGTAGCAGAGTCAGAATGGTGGGAGAGAGTAAGTGGGCTGGAGGGTAACAGCTTCGGGGGAAGAAAGGGGAAAAAGATATTCCAAAGAAGCTAGAATTGTCTGCTCTGAATTTCTAACCTGTACATATTCCTTTATACAGGGTGCTAGATGGTGAAGGTTTGCAGACTGAAATCTCAAAATCATGTGCAGATTGTGATTATGTTAACCAGCATTTGAAGAACCAAAGATAGAGAATCACTCGGCCAAAATCCTGCAACACTCCCTCACAGCATTGTTGGTCTATCTGCACCAAATGGACTGTGAATGGTTCAAGACAGCAGCTCACTCCCATCTTCTCAAGGGTAACTAGAGATGGGGAATAAATGCTGGCTGAGCCAGTGATGCCCATATCCTGGAAATGGTTTCTATCTCTAGTTGTTGAACCCCAGTTGATGTTACTGCAGGATGATGAGGGACGCTGAGTGCATCCTCCAGGAGGCAGCACCATCACATTACCCCTGCCTACACCCACACAGTAACACAGCAACGTCACTGGAACAAAAGGCAGTGAAACCAAAGGAGGACTGAGATATAGCTCTTCGAGGTAAAGTCATGAAAGGGGATTGGAACACAGCAGGCACAGGAGACTGAGCTGGATGGTCAGCTGTTTCCCATTGAATGTTGGAGCAGGATTGAAAGGCTGAATGGTCTCCTCCTGCTGCTATCTCCCAGGTATGTATATAGCCATGGAGCCCGGGTAGGAAGGAGTGGGCAGGGATTCTCCAGGAGATTGCACTTCCACAACAGGTTTCAGTGAGGGAAGGTTTGATGGATTTTATTTAACATTTATCTTTTACACAAAGTTTGTAAATTTTGGTTTTAAAATGTTGTAAAAGTTTTTTGCACAGCAAATAAAATTAAAGAAAATAAATTAAACTGTCTGAATATAACAGTTTTAAAACTTTCAACCACTGTAAAACAAAATCCCTTTTGTCACGGACACCATCACTTTCCAGTTACTCAAGCTCCAGGGAAATATTCCCTCCCTGTCTGAACCTTTGGTTTGATGTAATTGCTTTTCAGGTCTCCTTCTGTGAGCTGCGAAGCGTTCTTTTTCCCCATTTCCCTGACACAGAAATGTTATCACAGCAACCTTCCCACCATCAACATCATCATTATGCCATTTTGCTTTTGGTTAACATATAATCACCAGCAGTGCAAAAGTGAGGACTGCAGATGCTGGAAACCAGAGCCGAGATTAGAGTGGTGCTGGAAAAGGGCTTTTGCCAAAACGTTGATTTTCCGGCTCCCCGGATCCTGCCTGACCTGCTGTGCTTTTCCAGCACCACTCTAATCTAGACATATCACCACCAACAGTAAACCATTTGTGTAACCAATTGAGTATTTCCAAAGAAAGCCCATTACGGGCCAAGCAAACCATTACAAGTGACAGAGTGAGAAGGGACTAAATCAAAGTAGAGTTGTGGGGAGGGGGCAGCGGTGGGGATAAAGCACTGTATCCCCTGCGGTGCCCACCTCTATCTAAAGGCATCGAGAGAATTGATACACACCACATGGTCCTTCTCCAAGGACACCCGGCTGTGTAGCCTTTATCCTCAATCATAGAATAGAGTCCCTACAGTGTGGAAGTAGAGCACTGGCCCATCAAATCGCGCCGACCATCCAAAGAACATCACACCCAGAGCACGCTATCACTGTAACACTGCATGACCCATGGCTGATCCACCTAGTCTGCACAATCCTGGATACTGTGGACAATTTAGCATGACTTATCCACCTGCACATCTTTGGACTGTGGGAGGAAACCAGAGCACCTGGAGGGGACCCACACTATCATGGGGAGAATGTGGGGACTCCACACAGGCCGTTGACCAAGGCTGGACTCCAACCTTGTACCTGATGCTGTGAAGCAGCAGTGCTACAATCACAATTTAAATCAAAACAGATGATCCTTGCGCATTGTCACATTACTGTTTTTGGAGACTTACTGCCCAGAGAGACAGCCTGAGGTTCAGAAAGTGGCAATGTAAGATCAGTCAACTCCAGCCCAGTTAATGTGGTTAACAACAACATCAATACTCCAACAGTGTCATCATGTACAAGGTCAGAGAAACTGATCCATCAGCCTGAAACTGACTGACCATGTGGCTGTCAGTGACTCCAACACAAGTGAATGGAAACATTGCTCAGAGCCTGTTTCTGTAACATTCAACTCAACCAGGAAATAAAAAACATGAATAATTAGCTGAAAACAAGGCAACTGCTCTGTTAGAGTCAAAATCATTCAATGTTCAGTTATTGGACATTATTGACTCTCAGAATATTCTAACCTGCAGAATCACAGTAAAAGGGGAAAGTAAACAACATTCTTGGCAAAGACTTAATGAACCAACTGCTTGTATAAAACAGCTCAGAACAAAGGGGCTGAATCCTCCACAAACTGACAAACACAGATACCATCAGATTTATAGATAAAGATTGGAATTCTTTGGAAAAACACTTCCCTGCTTATGGTTTGCAGTAGAAACCATTCTCAGTGATCTGCCACTTATTTCCTTTGAAAAGAGTCGCTGTTTCCCCTCAGAAAAGCAGGTGTGTCGCGCACTTACAGACTGACTTACAGACAAAGGAAACCTGATCTGAGACTCGCAGGTTAATGAAGCTATTAGTGACAGCCCATTGCACACAACAAGAGCTTAGACCACAACAGATTCTAGTGAAACCAACAATGCAATGAAAAAGGTGAATTAGTCTTTATAATCATGCAGCCTCTCTCAATCAAATAATCCTAGTCAACTTCTAAACATTTTAAAACTATTAATATCAATATATACATATTTATTTACTTTCCTAATTTCCTGCAAAAAAATATCTGATTATTCTCTTCAAAATATATGTTAAATGGTCAATTCATAATCACAATTTATTTCCAATTATTCTTAGTATAAAACAACTTGCAAACTAGTTTTCATGGTAATAATGACAATGGAAACTTTGTTATGTAGTTTACCCATATGTCCAAATATTGTTTTGGTTCATTATTGTAGTGAAGCTAAAATTAAAGTCTATTTATTTTCTCTGATATCCTTCCATTACTTTATTCCCTAATAACAATGCCCATGGTGTAATGGGTGACAAGCATTAAATAAAATTGAATTTTCATTGCAAGAACTTGTGCAAATAATCACATATTATTCAGTTCATTCATTGTCGTTGATTATCATCATTTTCACCATATGATCACGTTAAATTCACTTAAATAATCACAGTAGAATTTTCACTTCTATAGATATGTCAAATGAATGTCAAATTACTCATATTTCAAGTCAAACCAAATTTACATTTTGTTCTGTTTTATTCCAGGAATGACAGGATGTGTTACGTTATTATGGGGAACAGGAACAAGTGAAGGTGGTGCCTCTCAGACGCGAGACCTGAAAGCCAAAGAGCCAGGTGGTAGTTACAGTGGGGGAGGTACCGAGTCTCCCACTCTCCTCAGAAGGCAGTGAGGATGGTGACACTGACTGGGACGGGTTAGATGACAAAGCGCCCACGTATGGACAGAGAGAGGACAATAGGTGGGTTGACCCACCGCCCTGTAAGGCCCAGAAGGCCGTGTCTGTGGCACCGCTCGGCATCAAAGCTCAAACTTGGACAGACGGGAGGGGGCAAGAAAGGGAACTGACAGAAACCAAACTGAACCGTTTATCCAGCTGAACGACAGATGTTGGTGAATGACCACCCAGCCTGATAGAGAAATGGTAATAATGGGCCTTATTGGGTGAATACAGATAAATGAGTTGAGATACAGTCTCACCGATGATGGTGTCAGGCCAAGATGCCACGATGTGTACAGCAGAACATGTCTCTGCAATGAGATGGTGAGGGTGTGAGCTGCTTCCCTCCCAGTGCACAGCCGATCAGTGGCTCCAGGCATTTACAGATATTACAGGGACACACTGGGGAGGGGTCAGGCTGAATGGGCTAAAATAACCTTGGTGACTCAGGGACCCAAGGGTAATATCGAGGATCATACAGAGAGGAAACCTAAGGTGTGTAAGGACCACTGGGGATTACCAACCCCCAACCTGTGATGATGAAATAGGTTGATGTGTTTAAAGATAACATGGGACCATATTTAACTGTAATTATAAACATGGGACTCCCAGTGGGAGATAATTCTAACCACCTTCTGAATTGGGCCATGAGAGCTGAGGCAAACTCAGAAACACAGGGGAATAGCTGCAGTACAGGGAGGGTAACCAGACCCACAATGTTACAAGGGAAGCAGGAAAGGGCACATAGCCAAGGAACGTAGGCAGAGAGAGGGAGCTAGATGTTCACATTGTGTGTGCACCTGTGTTCATGTAGGCACATGAATATTCATTGATGCTGTGCTTGGGAACCAGCAGAACATAATATTAATACAGGAGCATTTATATCAGTTACCAATACAGATTTGCCCCTCACTCCTCAATTACTAAAATGAGAGCAGTTGGAGAGGGAATCGAGGAAGCTGGATGAAATAAACCTGTCCCGATGCAGATCATGGATATGGCAAAATATATTCAGATATGGGAGTGTGAAACTGAGGAAAGGACCATTCTGGGAGTTGCCATTTTAGAACAGTTCCGAACAACTAATTGATGTAGAGACACAAACTGTAATACGGGAACAACCTGGCCAGGCCCTGGGACAGGAAGCAAAGGAGAGGCGACATCTCCAGAGTAGTTACCTTGCAGGGAGACTGGAGCAGTCAGAGAATCTGGAGAGTTATAGCAGGGCGGGTAACACAAACAGGAATGTGGGTTGTTATCTGTAGATCCTGTAAAGATCGAGGGTCCTCTCACTCCCCACACAAACAGGATCCCATTAAAGCTGGGGCTGAGGAGGCAGTCATTGTGACAGTAACAAATTGAGAGAAGCAGGGAATAGTCAGACTAACAGTATCCCAGACTAACTCACAGAAACCGAAAGGGTCATCCCACCTCACTATTGATTATACCTCCCTCAGTAAATCCGCCACTAAACAGTATCCTACAGTAGCGAACCACACCACTTCAGTTAATGGATTAAAATTGCAACAGGATACAGTCTCAGCCCTTGATATTGTGAATGGGTTCCTGTGGACCTGGAACAGCAGAATAAGCTGGTATTTACTGTCTGAGGAAAGCAGTAGACCTGGATCCAATTACCTCAGGGATCCCATAATATTCCAGTATATCCCACCGATACATGGCTGATGGAGTTCGTCAATTTAATCTTACCAACACCTCATTACCTCAGTTGGAGAGAAAGAACATATCCAGATATCACACAGAGTATTGTGTTGGATCAGGCAGGCCGAGCTTAAAATTAACCCACAGAGCGTGGGAAGGTAGGGGGAGACGTACCTGGGACATCACATCAGGGCGATCAAATCAGGAAGGGAGGGGGACAATCCCAGTGTAACGAAAGATCATGATTTCAAAACTATACACCCACACACCGTGAAGGAGATAAGGCAAACTTTAGGATTGTTCAATTATTGGAGGACTTTTGTCGAGAATTACCCAGAAATGGCAGAACCATCACGAGCCCTGACAGAAGCACTGACATTAGCCAGGGAGTCAGCACATACACAGACAGACAGCATGCCTTTGGTATAGTTCATGACCAATTGATAGCCTGGGCTTGGTGGGGCACATAGAGCATGAAGGACAGATCAGAGAGTTTGTGGAAGCAGCTAACTTTCCCAGTGAAGCAGCAATAATGAAGATTATAGCTCACAGGAAAGTAGAAACCCCACACTAACAGGGCAGTGAGTATGTGGGGAAGGCGGGTGAATAGACAATAGATGCAGGAGTAGGCAGTTCTGCCCTTCAAGACAGCACCACCGTTCATTATGATGATGGATGATCATCCTCAATCAGTATCCTGTTCCTGTCTTATCCCTATAACCCTTGATTCCACGATGCTTAATAGCTCTATGCAACTCTTTCTTGAAAGTATCCAGAGACTTGGCCCCCACAGCCTTCTGGGGCAGAGCATTCCATCCCACTACTCTCTGGGTGAAGTAGTTTCTCCTCAATCTGTTCGAAGTGGCCTACCCCTTATTTTTAAACTGTGCCCTCTAGTTCGGGACTCACCCATCAGCGGAAACATGCTTCCAGCCTCCAGAATGTCCAATCCTTTAATAATCTTGTATGTAAAATACTGACTGAAACAGTGAAGACATTCGAGGAGATGGCAATGGGCATAGCTACAGAAGTGAGAGAGGAAGGTTGAAAGATATTCCCAGAAACAGTCCCACAACAGGAGAAACAGGAATGGGAAAAGGGTGGGGCAATAATAGGACAAGACAGAGTCTGGATGATCCAGCAGTGCCACCACACTGTATAAGACAAACATTATTAAAAACATATCATGGGCTGAACCATATGGGGCAGGATACAATGCAATAGCAGATGATCCACGACAATCCTTGCCTAGAACAGGGAGAAATACAGCAAGGTTTTGTCGAAGGTGTGTAGTGTGTTCACAGTGTGAGCCAGGGAAAGCAATCAGGATAAAATGGAGGCAGCAGCAGGGGCCCATGGGAACAATTACAGATGGATTTGACACACACACCCATCCCAATCCCAGGGAAGGAAGTCCTACTGGGTTTTAATAAATAGGTTTACTCATTGGGTGGAAGCATTCCCCTGCAGATTATGACCAAGGGACAAATGTTACAGGGAACATAGCTAAAGAGCTATGTGCCCTGTTTGGTACTGAACAGAATACCCATTCCTCCATACCACCCCCAGAGCTCTGGGACAGTAGAAGGAATGACGCAGACACTGACAGCTAGTCTGACTAAGGCTCTCTCAGAGACAGGACAGCGATGGGTTAGAGTACTCCACACCAGCCTAATGAAACTGAGGACAACCCCAGCAAAGGGTATGGGGCTGTCCCCCTTTGAATTAGTGACTGGATGGACTATGCAGATGCCACAGGGTGTGGTAGTGGGAGGGCCGGAGATGTGTGGTAGTGGGACAGCCGGAGATGTTTGGTAGTGGGACAGCCGGAGATGTTTGGTAGTGGGAGGGCTGGAGATGTGTGGTAGTGGGAGGGCTGGAGATGTGCAATGACAAGGATAGGGTTAAACCATTTGTGAAAGAACTGGCAAAGCAGCTGCATGGGCTGAGAGAATCAGAGACTGTGAAAGGGAACACGGAAATATCCGAGCTGACATTCCAAACCCTGGAGTTCAGGTCAGGGGGAAAATATTACTGGAACGTATGAAATAAACACATCAAAATGCTGGAGTTATCTGGGGGAGCCAGAGAGAGACCTCTCCCATCATGCATTAGTAAGGAGCTCTGAATAAACGTTGGTCATGCTGCTCATCACAGAACTCAAGGCTCCTCTTTGATATTTCTCCCAGCAACAATTGTGCAGGGGCATGTTGCTGGCTGGAGGTCTGTGGCTATTGCTGTTCCACAAGGATCAGACCTGGGCCATCTGTTGCTTGTAATGTATATAAATGAAAAGTTTGAAAATGTAAAAGATTTAATGAGCAAGTTTGTAGATGGCACAAACTGTTGAAGTTGTGAATCATGAAGAATGATGTCAAAGGATACAGCAAGAAAGAGATGAGTCAGAAAGTTTTGTGGAGAAATTGCAGATATATTTTAATTCAGACAAGTGTGAGGTGATGAGTTTTGGAAGACACATAGCAAGAGGAATGTATACACTAAACGGAAGGGCCCTGAGCAGCATTGGTATACAGATGGATCTTCAGTTGCAAGCTGAAAGATCCCTGAAAGTGGTGAAGGAGGTGAATGGCAGGGCTTGCCTTCTTCTGTCAGGGGAGTGAATATAAACCTAGAATCAGGCCACCTTTGGGGTATTGTGTGCCGTTTTGATCACCACATTATAGGTAGAATGTGAAGGCTTTTGGGAAGGTGGAAACAGGTTTACCAGAATGTTGCCTGGATTGGGATAGGTTGGAAAATCTTGGATTGTTGTCTTTGGAAAATCAATGGCTGTGGGGTGACCCAACTGGCATAGACAGAGTTTGTAAACCATGGTTTACTACAGAAATTGCATCTCTTGTTAAGAAGAAGAAAGAGGCTTATGTGTTGATGAGGCAAAATGGTACAGATGAAGCAATAGAGACTTACAGATCAGCTAGGAAGGATTTAAAGAGAGAGTTAAAAATAAACAAAGGGAGGACACGAGCAGTCTTTAGCAAACAGAATAAAGGGTAACCCTGAAATTTTCTATAGGTATGTGAAGAATAAAAGGATGATTAGGGTAGGAATAGGGCTAATCAAAGACAGAAGTGGGAAGTCGAGTGTGCACCCTGCAGAGATCGGAGAAGTGCTAAATGAACATTTCTCAATGGTGTTTACACAGGAAAAGGGGAATACTGTAGAGGACAAAACTTGGTACGAGATATTAGACGAGAAAGGATTGAGGTTAGTTACGCACAGGTGTTATCAATTCTAGAAGGAGTGAAAGTAGACAAGTCCCCATGGGGTTTATCCGAGGATTCTCAGGGAAGCTCGGGAGGAGATAGCAGAGCCTTTGGCTTTGATATTTGAGTCACATTGTCTATGGGTTTAGTACCCGAGGACTGGAGGATTGCAAATGTTGTGGCCTTGTTCAAGAAGGGCGGCAGAGATGACCCAGGTAACTATAGACCAGTGAGCCTTCCTTCCATTGTAGGAAAGGTTTTGGAAAGGATTATAAGAGATAACAGTTATAATCATCTAACAAGCAACAATTTGATTTCAGATAGTCAATATAGTTTGGTCAAGGGCAGGTCGTGTCTCATAAACTTCATTGAGTTTTTTGAGAAGGTGACGAAGCATTTAGATGAGACTAGGGCAGTTGACATGGTATACATGGACTTCAGTAAAGCCTTCAATAAGGTTCCACATGGTAGGTTGATGGAGAAAATGCAGAGGCATGGAGTTGAGGGTGATTTAGCAGTTTGGATTAGAACCTGGCTTTCTGAAAGAAGGCAGCGAGTGGTGGTTGATGGAAAATATTCAGTCTGGAACCCAGTTACTAGTGGTGTTCCACAAGGATCTGTTTTGGGACCACTGCTGTTTGTCATTTTTATAAATGACTTAGACGCAGGCATAGGTGGATGGATTAGGAAATTTGCAGACGACACTAAAGTCTGTGGAGTAGTAGACAGTTTGGAAGGATGTTACAAGTTGCAGGGGGATTTCGATAACCTGCAGAATTGGGCTGAGAGGTGCAAGTGGAGTCCAATGTAGCTAAATGTGAAGTGATGCACTTTGGGAAGAATAACAGGAAGGCAGAGTACTGGGTCAATGGAAAGATTCTTGGTAGTATGGATGTGAAGAGCGATCTTGGAGTCCACGTACATAGATCCCTGAAAGTTGCCACCCAGGTGGATAGTGCTGTTAAGGCGGCATACGGTGTGTTAGGTTTCATTGGTAGAGGGATTGAGTTCTGGAACCGCAATATCATGCTGCAACCATACAAAATGCTGGTGCAGCCACAGTTTAATATTGTGTACAGTTCTGGTCGCCCCATTACAAAAAAACATGTGGAACATTGGAAAAGGTGCAGAGGAGATTTATCAGGATGGTGCCTGGTCTGGAGGGAAGGTCTTATAAGGAAAGGCTGAGAGACTTGGATCTGTTCTCATTGGAAAGAAGGCGGCTAAGGGGGGATTTGAAAGAAACTTGCAAGATGATCAGAGGATTAGATATGGTAGACAGTGAAAGTCTTTTTCTTAGGATGATGACGATAGCTTGTACAAGAGGGTACAACTACAAATTGAAGGGTGATAGATATAAGACAGATGTCAGAGGCAAATTCTTTACACACAGAGAGTGTGAACTGTGTGGAATGCTCTATCAGCTAAGGTAGTCAACTCAGCCACATTAGGGTGATTTACATAATCCTGAGATAAATTCATGGATGACTTTGGGATATATAGGGGGACGAGTTGAGAAAATTCCACAGGTCGGTGCAACATTGAGGGCCGAAGGACCTGTTCTGCACTGTATTGTTCTATATTCTATGTTCTATAATCTGAATCTTTTTCCAAGGCAGAAATGAGAAATTCCAGAGGCCATAGATTTCAGGGGATAGGGGGAAATTTAAAGAAAATAAAAACCGAGAGAACAACAGATGCTGTAAATCAGAAATAAAAACAGAAGCTTCTGGAAATGCTCAACAAGTCTGGAAGCATCTGTAAAGAGAAATAAGAGTTCACGTTTCAGATGAAGAACCAGAAACATGAACGGATTTTTATTTTCTCAGATGCTGCAAGACCGGCTGAACCTTTCCAACAACATGTGAAAGTTTAAAGGGAGTTATGTCAGGCAAGTTTCTAATGCAAAAGGTGGTAGATGACTAGAATGTACTCTCCTGGGAGGTGGTAAAAGCAGAAACAATCACCATGCTTAAGAGAAATTTGGGCAGGCACATAAGCATGCAAGGGGTTGGCAGGGATATGGATCATGTCCAGGCAGGTGGAAGTAGTTTAGAATGGCATCATGGTCTGCACAGACACGGTGGGCCGATTATTCCGGTGCTGTCCTGTTCTGTTTTCCAGGGGGTACAATATGTGGAGCGAGAGATAATATTTTGAGTGGAATATGTCTCTTCTTTAGAACACACAGTAAGTTGATGCATTTTGAGAGAAACAATGCAGAAAGGGAATATATATTTGAATGGCACAGACACAGAGAGCAGGACAGCGGGAGTGGGGACAATGTGCACCAATCGTTAAAACAGAGGCAACATATAGTGTCTTGAGTAAAAGAAATGGGATGCTGGGCTTCATTAATGGGAGAATGATAACAAACTCACGGAAAAGATGCTGACCCTTGACAAAGCTCTAGTTAGGTCACAGTCAATCATTGCATCCAATTCTGGTCAACAGATTCCTGGTCAGAATGGGAAGTTAAAATACCATAGAGGGGCCACTTCCATACCTTTTGCTTCTCTTTCAGGACACCGTGGGGTCTCAAGGGTTAAACATTCCCTTGCCAAAGGCCTTATTGCATCAACTGAAGGCCTGTACTCTTATAATACAGACAGGACACCTCAGAAGGGGGGAGGCTGACAGTATCTCAAAATAGAACCTCTTGCAGCCACACATGTGGATTCCCCCGTAACCCCAGAAAGAGGAATTTGCCCTTTCCAGACAAGACTGAGTGCCCTGGGCAAACCCTGTTAAACTGCCTCCCGCTCCCATTGTCTTACCTCCCCTCCATATTAGCATAGGTAAGTGAATCCCCCATTTACTGAAGGAAGAACCCTTCTGCCTTAATCTCTTCCCATCAACACATAATCATGAACAATGTGATAATCAGTTTCTGTAATCCATCACACGTTATCACAGGACATCGTCATTCATCAAGCTTTGTAAGGTCATAATTACCTACTTTAAACTATGTAATGGCAATCGCCCATGTGACTGATATGCCTTTGTCTAATTCCTATTAAATATACTGTCTCTGTGGGTAAGGCAGAGATTCGTGAAGAACAGTCTCTGCAAGTAGACACTCGGCTACTTTAGAGACACTTTGAAACTCTCGCCGGCTGTCCAATAATAAAGCTACTGCTGTTGTGCAGAAAACTTGCATCGTCTGGATTTGTGGAACAAAATAGGCACCAACAATGAAGGATATGAGTGATCTTCAGGGTGTGGAGTACAGACTTACTGGAGTGGTTCACTGATGAAGACAATGCAGTCACTGGATTGATTTGAAGAAATTGTGATTTTCTTTGAAGTAAACAAGTTGAATATATTTTTGATAGAGCTGTATAAGATTATAACAGACCTAGATATAGCAGACAAAAATATCTGTATTCGATAGGTGATGGCACAAGAATTAAGGTCAGATGTAAGGTTTTGAGACAGCCGGAGATGAGCAAGTGTTTCTGCTGTCTGTATTGGCTGGAAATATGCAGAACATGCTGCCTATTATGGTGGTGCAAGCAGAGAAGATGAATGATTGATAAAAACAATTAGATCAGATCAGAGGGAAATAAACTTGCAGAGTTTGGGGGACGTATGGGGAGTGAGAATATTGGATTCGGCTACAGAGAGCCAGCTTGGATTTGATGGGCCTCTCTCTGTGCTGTAATGCATTTTATTTGGACTTGCTTAAATTGCTCTGGTCACCGATTAAGTTGTCATTTAGGGAAATCTGCTCAGTGATCCTACTCAGTCCAATACAGACTGTCCCTCCACAGCAGGAGATAATATTTACTGCTTTATACTGGGTTCTGGGAGGGGGGGGGAGGAGGGGTTGTGGTGGGGGTGGGGGGCTAACGGTGTGTGTAACAGTCTGTTAGCATTTATCTGAAATGGCAAAACACCAGTGCAGCCACACTAGGGACCGACTCTGGAAATGTGAGGAATGCCAGAAGGGAATTCTTTACCCATTCCCACCTGGAAACGGCCAAACCAGTCAGACTGGGGAGAAGCTGTTCACCTGCTCTGTGCGTGTGTGGGGGGAAGGGAGTCACTCAGGCATCCATCCTGGTGGGACACCAGTCAATTTACTGATAGCCACAGTTGAAGGATTTTTTTTCTCTTTCTCACGCCAAGTAATGAACAATGGTTTTGGCAGCTCATAAAGTTTTGCACACAGAGAACTTAGCTTTGGAAATGTTCACAGCAGTGTTGAACATGTACAGATTCACACTAGGTACAGACTTTTATTTTCCTTTATTCATGCACAGGATGAGGGTGTCGCTGGCCCGGCAGCATTTCCTGGCCATCCCTAATTGCCCAGAGGGCAGGTAAGAGCCAACCACATTGCTGTGGGTCTAAGGTCACAATGTAGGCCAGACCAGGTAAGGATGGCAGCTTCCTTCCTGAAAGGGCATTAGTGAACTAGATGGGCTTTTCTGACAATCAATTAATGGTCAGCATTAGACTCTCAATTCACAAGTTTTTTTTATTGAATTCAAATTCCCCCATCTGCTGCAACAGGCTTTGAACCCAGGCCTCCAGAACACGATCTGGGGTTTTAGATTAACTGTCTCGCGACAATACCACTAGGCCAACACTTCCCCACATCGCTGTCCATCTGCACAGAGTGAACAGTGGTTTTCTGGTTCATCAGAACAGGTTAATCACATGTAAGTTTGCTCAATGATTGCAGGAGTTGGATGTTGATTGGCAATTGACATCCATCTCCAAACCATGTATTCTGGGGTTTGTTTCTGGTGATGATTGGAAGCATCATCAGTCTTGTTATCTTTTGGGGATAAAAAGAGTTTCAATTAGCTTTCTGTTAAATGCATGGCAATCAATTCTATTTCACAACTCTCAGGCAGATTAGTTTCTTTAGAAGGGCTCTCGGTCTCCCCAACCTCGTCCATCCTTACCCCCAAGAGTGCAATCATCTCATAGAGCCTCTTTATGACAATGAATGAGACAATTTGATCAGTTGCTTCTTTCCCTACTCCTATGTCAAGTTGGATCTCAAACTCCCCTTGTTGCAGTTGTGATCCTGCATCATTGTACAGTGTTGCTCGTATTTCATGTCTTGGCCTATCAGTGTTCATGATACTGCATGTAGTATATGGGGCCAACAGTGTAAGAGTTTAGCTCTTTCCTTCCAACAACAGCAGTAGAATTGTACTCCAACAAAACTTACAGAATCATAGCCCAGCATATCCCCCAATTTACCTCTTACCATCGAATCAGAGGATCAATCCTTGTTCAACTGAGAGAATTCAGGAGGGCATGTCAGCAACAGCAGCATGAACACTTAAAAATAAGGTGTTAACCTGATGAAGTTACCAAAGAGGACTGCTTGTGTGCCAAACAGCATAAGAGGCAAGTGATAGATACAGCGAAGCAATCCGGTAAACAACGGAACAGATCTAAGATCTGCAGTCCAGCCACACCCTGTTGTGAATGAAGTCAGAGCACAGCTGAAGTTCTGAGGACAGTTCTCTTCAAGATATTAACCAACAAGAACATCAGACTGGATTAATTATCATAAAACTCAAGTCCGTTTGATATTCATATATTTACAATCAATGTTGAATTCACCAATGTAGCTGAAGGTAAAGACAATCTTCAAGTGATTGTAACAGTGGAGACATCTGAATACTTGATCAGCAAATTTAAGTCTGTTGTGTTTAGAAACTAATAATTTTAAAGAGATTTTTAAAAAAGTAAGGTGACGAGTATAATGGAAGAAATTGGTTGGTGGGTAGCTGATAATCGTGTTTTAATCTGAAGTTAATTTAGGATTTGTTAACAAATAAACACATAGTAAGGAATCCCAGCCCCATGGAGTGCACATCCAGTTCCATGTGGGAAAACCAGGACACTTCTTGTCTGAGCGACAACCGCAAGAACACAGAGGTGACACGGGAAATGTCAGGAACACTCGTTAAAGTACTGCACACACTTCTGATCCCCACATTCTAGGATCCCTCACACCAGAGAGGGTACAGAGGAGATTGATCAGAATGTTTCTACAATTGGAGAATTTCTGCTGTGAGGAAAGGTTGGATAGGTTGGGGATGATTCCGAGGAGGATGAGCTGAGATTTAATTGAAGTGATAAAATGCTGAGGAATCGAGATTGAGTGGATAGGAAGAAGCTATTCATTAACAGAGAGGTCAGAAACTGGAGGATTTAGATTGAAACTAATTCTCAGAAATAAGGGGAGGGGAGAATTCATTTCACTCGGAGATGGTGAGGAACAGGAACTCACTGATGGGGTGGCAGAGGCAGTAACCAGCATCACATTAGAATAAAAGGACATGGATGTAACGGAGATGCTGGAACATGCAGGGCTGTGGACTAAAGTCTGCAGAATGGGATCATTGTGATTTATTTAACATTTCTCCAGAATATTAAACACAAGTCCAATTTGAGAATTTATGAACATCATCTGACCTGAATTCCAAATGTTAGAATAAATTTATCAGAAAGTTACAGCACAGATCGAGGCCACTTGGCCTATCCTGCATGTCTTGGCTGTAATAGAATGACCCAGGCTTTACAGCGTTCTGTACTCACCAATGAGAGCAACAATTTCAGACTGCGTACTCTGCCCTCTATGTTACTATAATGTTTTTTCAATGTATTTCTTTGACAGCTGCTCACCTTGTTTCCTGGTTTCTTTCCCAGCCCTAACTCCATTCCTCGTGGCCTTGAGGGACTACGATTTCTGCAATTTAATCTCTCCTGCCTTCCCCTGTGTGACAGACTGCCTTTTTGTCCTTGTCTCACCCCAACCTTGCTCACACAACTTGTTATATTTCTGATGGTTCCCAGACCTCTGAGACTTCACTGCACCCCCTGGGTCGGTGGCATGAGTTTTGAATTCTCTTCCTCATGAGACAATCGGAAATCTTTCTGGCTGCAGTTGCCCCCAGATTTTATTTTGAAAAAAAAGAGGATTTCCGTCAGAGTCAAGTGTTTGTGAGCCTTCATCCACAATCCTGAGCATTTAGACATAATCTGTGACCCTCCCACAGATGTGCAGGTTTGATGGATTGGCCGTGCTAACATGGCCTGTAGTGTGTAGGTTAGGTGGGTTGGTTTAGCCATGCTAAATGTGGGGTTATGGAGGTAGGATGGGACAGCAGGTCATTGCAGACTCGATGGACTGAATAGTCTCTTTGTGTGCCTAAGGGATTCTGTAATTCTAACTAGTTGTGATTGTTGTCACATTTTCCTAAGGCCAGGTTGATTCAGCTTAAGTACACATGCTGCCTTTTGTGTTTCTGTGGGTGCTCACTCAATCCTTTACTTCAGTTTTCCATCAATTTCACACTGTATGTGAGGGTGGGAATGAACGTGTAAATATAAATACTCCAACCGAAACCCCTCACAAGTTAGGAACTGTTTCTGCTACTAGCATCACTCACAAGGAACAGAACAATAAAGGTTCACTCACAAATCTGACAGAAACAGAGATTATAATCACCAGGAAAGGCTTAACAGCTTAAACCTCTTTTCTTAAGAAAAGAGGAGGCTCAGAGACAACCTGGTACAAGTAGGAAGCGTTGTGTCTGTATTTTCAGTGATTTGAGTTTGAAATCATTGGGTTGGAAGCATGTTTCATTGCCCAAGGTCAACAAAGCTGCTATCTAAATGTGCATCTTTCCTTCTGCCTATCTGTCTGAGTCAACAATCAGACGGATATGTCATTGTCTGAGTGTTTTCCCGAATCCCTGATTGAATCTGCCTCTCCCCACAATCTCAGGTGCCAGCTGCCTCGAGTCCACCCACACGGGCATGTTGAAGAGCATGACAGGAGAATGGATTGAAACCGAGAGTTCAATGCCAGAATGAAATAGGAAGAAGAAAATAAACGGGATTTTTGGATCCTGGGGATACAGACTCCAAGATTACTCCTTGTGGGCATTCCCGCAGTTAAATGAGACAGCATTCCATGATCAGAGTTAAATCCGGGTGGCAGTAGAGCGAGCCACAGAACATTAGCAGGTTTAATTCAAACACAGGAGGTGTGTTCAGTCAGTAACAGTGTGTTAGACATGGAGGTGAAGTGAGCAGTGAGGGGAAATGTTACCACAAGCTGCAGATGGATAACTTTCATTGGAACAGGAGGAGGCCATTCAGCCCCTTTACTTTGCTCTGCCATTCAATAGATAATGGCTAATTTGTGGCCTAAGTTGCAATGTTCGAAACTCTCCAAACTCATCAATAAACTCCTCTGCAACAGACAAGATCAATATTCAAAAATGAAACATCTGCAAATGCTGGGAAATCAGGAAGTAAAACAGAAATTGCTGGAAAAAGTCAGCAGACCAGGCAGCATGTGGAGAGTGAACCTTTGGGTCCAGTGACCGGTCAGGTGACCAGCTGCAGCTGACCATTCTGCCTTTTCTGTCTGGAACAGGTTCTGGTGTGAGGGGGATGAGACTGTCAATAACAACTGAGAGAAACAGGAGGATGTGCTCAATCAGAATAAAACCCATTTTGGTCTTGCACTTTTAATCAAAGGCAAACATTATTCATTATCATTTCAGAAATAAGCTAGTAGGCCAGAAATCAACTCTTCATGTCATTGGGCCTGGGAAACTGTGTTAATTCTGACCTGGTCCAGCCGACATGTCAATCCAGACCCTGAATAATGGGGTTGACTCTGAACCATCTCCTGGGCAGTTAGAATGGATGACAAATGCTGCCCCAGCAAGTGATGCTGTGATCCCATGGTGTTATTGGAAGAGGATGAATGGAAAGGTTTATGGGGTAAAGGGAGAAGAATGGCATTCAGTGAGGTGATCCTTTGGAGAGCTGATGAGCCAAATCAGCCTCCTTTTGTACAGTAACAATTCTGTGAATAATTAATTCTGAGCCCTCTAAGGAAACATCAGGGCAGGGTTTGCAAAGAGGTCAGATTGAACGAGTGTCTCGGTGAACACAAGTGAGACACAGGTACAGAGAGGCTTTGGGATGGATTAAATTAAATTTTATACATTTGCCCAGTCATCAACATTACAGCAGTGAAAAATGGGAGTGATCGAGAGAGTGGCATTAGAGCAGCAAATAAATCTTCAACATTGATGCAGCTAAAGAGGATGCTGGGTAAAGATACTGTAGTTAGTGCTTATTTTATTCCAGGCACACCAGCCTAGGAGCACATCCTTCCTGTATCTGTCCTATCGAGCTCTTGAAGATTTATGTTCATTTGAAGGGTTTCATGTTTAGATACTCCAGAGAAGACAGCTTCAAGCTCCTCAATCTCTCCTACCAGGGCAATGCTGCTACTAGAATTCAATTCACTGGGGCATGTAACTGGCTGCTTCATGGACTAGAAATGGCAATTGAGACTGAAAGGTTACTGTATGAAATACCTTCAATGGAATTGCCAGATGTGAGTGGTTTTAGGAAAATGACCTTGCCTTACGGGCATTGAGTGTCAGAGCACTTCCTGTTGTGTGGCATCCTGTTTAGATACAATCTATTGATAACTATTAGAACTGACTAGCACTGGCTCTGTCAAAGTGGTCAGAGCATTATGGCTGTCAGCGAAGCTGGTAACAAACTTCCCATGGGGTAAAAATCGTAAATGTTAGAGTAGGTACGAGTTCTGATGACACTGCTGGAGTATTGATGTTGTTGTTAATCACATTAACTCAGCAGGAGTTGACTGAATTCATATTGTCTCTTTCTGAATCTCAGGATGTCTCTCTGGGCAAGGAGTCTCCACAAACAGCAATGAACAGGGGTCATCTATTTTGATTTAAATTGCTCTATAGCACTGCTGCTTCACAGCACCAGGTACAAGGTTGAAGTCCAGCCTTTGTCAACAGTCTGTGTGGTGTTTGCACATTCTTCCCAGCATAGTGTGGGTCCACTCCAGGTGGTCTGGTTTCCTCCAAAGATTTGTGGGTTAGGTGGATCAGTCGTGCTAAATTGTCCACAGTGTCCAGGATTGTGCAGACTCGGTGGATCAGCCATGGGAAATGCAGTGTTACAGGGATGGAGTGGCTCCAGGTGGGATGCTCTTTGGATAGTTGGTGGGGTTGGATGGGCCAATGCTCTCCTTCCACACTGTAGGGATCCTATTCTATGATTGAGGATAAAGGCTACACAGCTGGGTGCCCTTGGAGGTGAATGTGGTGTGCATCAAAGCTCTCGATGCCTTCAGATAGAGGTGGGCACCGCAGGGGCTTTATCACCATCGCTGCCTCCTCACCCCCAACTCTACTTTGATTTGGTCCCTTCCCATTTTGTCATTTGTAATGGTTTGCTTTGCCTGTAAGGAGCGTTGATTATAAATATTCAATTGGTTACACGGGTGGTTTACTGCTGGTGATTATATGTTAACCAAAACCCAAATGGCGTAATGATGATGTTGATGGTGGGAAGGTTGCTCAGCCATGTGTGATAACATTTCTGGGTAGGAGAAATGGAGAAAAAAAAGAAAGCTTCACAGCTCACAGAATGAGAACTAAAAATCAGCTCAAACAAACCAAAGGTTCAGACAGGGAGGCAATATTTCCCTGGAGTTTGAGTAACTGGAAAATGATGGTGTCCGGGGATAGACAGGATTTATCTTACAGGGCTATTGAAATTTTAAAAAACTGTTACATTCAGATAGTTTCAATTCATTTCTTTTAGTTTTATTTATTGTGGAATAAACAGCTACAACATTTTAAAAACAAATTCACAAACCTTGTGTTAAAGATAAATGTTAAATAAAATCCATCAAACCGTCCCTCACTGAAAACTGATGTGGAAGTGCATTCGCCTGCAGAATCCCTGCCCTGCCCACTTCTCACTACCCAGGCTCCATGGCTGTATATATACCTGGGAGATAGCAGCAGGAGGCTATTCGGCCTTTCAATCCTGCTCCACCATTCAATGGGTAACAGCTGACCATCCAGCTCAGTCTCCTGTTCCTGCTGTGTTCTAATCCCGTTTTATGACTACCTCGAAGAACTATATCTGAGTCCTCCTTGAGCTTCACTGCCTTTTGTTCCAGTGATGTTGCGGTGTTACTGTGTGGGTGTAGGCAGGGGTGATGTGATGGTGCTGCCTCCAGGAGGATGCACTCAGCGTCCCTCATCATCCTGCAGTAACATCAACGGGGTTTCAGCAACTAGAGATAGAAACTGTTTCCAGGATATGGGCATCACTGGCTCAGCCAGCATTTATTCCCCATCTCTAGTTACCCTTGAGAAGATGGTTGTGAGCTGCTGTTTTAAACCATTCACAGTCCATTTGGCGCAGAGAGACCGACAATGCTGTGAGGAGAGGGTTGCAGGATTTTGGCCAAGTGATTCCCCATGTTTGGTTCTTCAAATGCTGGTTAACTTAATCACAATCTGCACATGGCTTTGAGATTTCAGTCTGCAATCTTCACCATCTAGCACCCTGTATAAAGGAATATGTACAGATTAGAAATTCAGAGCAGACAATTCTAGTTTCTCTATAATATCTTTTTTCCCCTTTCTTCCCAAAAGCTGTAACCCTCCAGCCCACTTACTCTCTCCCACCATTCTGACTCTGCTGTCCCTAATGTACCCACCCCCATTCTCATGGAGTTACTGGTAAACAGATCCATGCCACCACTTCCCGTCCCTGGTTAGACTCTGCACCCTTTCTGGGTTCACTTCCTTTCCCTTCAGTTGCTGCAAGTCAATAATGTAACAGCAGAATGAAACAAATGAAACAGAAAGGGAGGTGGCAGATCCTGGACAGAAGAGGAACCTTCAGTCTGGGAGAATGGGTCAGATCCTTCTTTGTTTCCCATTGGTGAATTCCCAGCACTATGACAAGTTGGGGATGAACTTGGGCCCATGTGGGTGTGGTGACACTTTGAACCCCCAACCCATCAATACTACAAGCTGATTGGTTCCTCCTCCAGCCAATCACAGTGTCAAATGCTTTCCGCTAATTCCTCCAAAGCACATGCTCCAAAATCCGCCCATATTCTGTACATGTGCAGTTCTGGGCTTCCCCTCACACGCGTGCTCCCTGCCTCAGGGATTGTGGGAGTTTTAGTCCCCATGAAGCCACTGGAGACAAGTTTCTGGATAGTGAATGAAAAGTGGGCTGGAGGGTGTTGTGTATAGGATCCCCATTCAGACACACAGGACTTGTGGGCCGTTACTGGGTTTTACTGAGACATCAGCTTCCACAACCTGATTTCTGACGTAAGGAACATAGATTCAGCCAATTGCGGGGTGGGGAGGTTAATAAGGGGTAGCAGATTTTAAGCAGATGTAGCTCAGTGGTTAGCACTGCTGCCACACAGCGTCAGGGACCCGGGTTTGATTTCAGCCTTAGGCGACTGTGTGGAGTTTACATTTTCTCACCATGTCTGCATGGGTTTCCTAGGGTGCTCGAGCTTCCTCCCACAGTGCAAAGATGTATAGGTTAGGAAGATTGCCTATGCTAAATTACCCACAGTGTCCATGTATGTGCTGGTTAGGCCATTAACCATGGGAAATGCAGGGTTACAGGGACAGGGTGGGTCTGAATGGGATGCTCATCATAGGGCTGGTGTGGACTCGATGGATAAGTACCTTGTTTCTGCAATATAGTGTCTCTATTCTACTCTCATGAAGAAGAATGAATTGGCTCAATGTGTTGCAAATCTGTGGAATTCCCTATTCAAAATGCGGTGGATGCCAGGACAATGAGCAGATTTAATGAAGAGATACAGATGTTGAATTTGCAATGAGTTGAAGCGTGAGAGAGAGCAGGTGGGAAAATCCAGCTGAGACCAAGGTGAGCTCAATCATCACCGTATTAAATGGTGGGGCTGGTTCGAAGGGCTGCATTGCCTCTCCTGTGCCCAGTGCTCATCTTCTTACGGTAATAACTGGAAAGCTGAATCCAAAACTCACCACCTTCACCAAAGGAGATTTTGGAAAAAGCAGGATAGTCAGGTGGATTCGCGTTCCAAACCTAGATAGTGAGGAAGCATGTGGGAGATAGTGATTTTGCAACTTTAAACTGAGTGGAGACAGTGATTTATGGGTTTAGACTGTGTAGTACATTCACACCGTTCAGAATACTCTGTTGTGAATATCTATCCTATACTTTACTACAAAGCCAAGGTCTTTGACAATGAAACGCAAAGCACCCAGGAAACTTCGCCTCACCTCGTAATCTGATAAAAGACTTCTGATAAATCTGGTTGAACTTAGAACACAGCTGGAAAGCTGGAAGATTAGATCCAATCCCAAGATCCAGTGCTTAAACAAAGGAGACTACAATAGGATGAGGCAGAAATTGGCTAATGTAGACTGGAAGCAAAGACTTTACCGTGGGAAAGCTGACGGACTGTGTGGGAATACCAAAGCAATTTTTCGAAATGCTCAGCAAAAATATATATCAGGGAAAAGGAAGGACAGTAGAAAAAGGCACGAATGGCTCAGGAAATAAGGGGAGTCTATCAAATTGAAATAGAAAGCATACAAATTGGCAAAGACCAAGGAGAAACTAGGAGTTTAGAAAAACTTTAAAGATCAACAGAAAGCTAGATGGGATTGGGGGCGAAAAGTGATGAGTAACTGTCCTCAGGGCCAGAATAGCAGCTTACACTGCTAGAGGGGAACCTATTGTGTGGGGAACATATGGCCTCTAATTGTTGAAGCAATTAATTGTTACCATAGAGATAATCCTGATCAAGTTACAAATCACAGCACACTCCAAAAACTTGTGGTTATACTCTGTTGGATTATAACCTGGCATTGTGTGATTTGTAAATTTGTCCACCCCACCCTAACACCGGCTCTTCTACATCAGAATCCTGACAGACAGCCCCACTGAAACTGAAGCGCCTGTCAGATACCTGATTGAGCCACAGGGATGTGGGGTAGGGGTATATGGTTTAACCACAAAGTGCTAAACTGAACTAGACTTTCTAACTGACCGTTGCCATGGAGATAATACTGAGAGATAGTCTCTGTTGAAAGTCCCAAACCACAAAGGTATAAGAAGGGGAGCTTTACATCGGACAGGCGGGGAGTTACCTGATGCTGCCTGGAGGTGTTTTGCATGTACACTATCCAGGTAACTGCCATGTCCCATCAATAAAGACTCTAAAAGGACCTCTCAGAGCTCTGTGCCTAGTTATTCCTATCCAGCAGGGTTCAGGAATATGAGTACACCGCAGTCAGTCTTCACAGTGGAGGATACGAAAGACATGCCAGTAATTGATAAGGAGACTGAGGAAGGTGAGGACCAAGAAACAACCATTATCACGAAAGCATTAGAGCTGGGCAAGCTAACAGAGTTAAAGGTAGACAAGTCTCCTTGCCCTGATGGGATACGTCCCAGGATACCAAGAGTTAGTGGGAGAAATAGCAGATGCACTTAGAGTCATTGCATCCCTGCAGCAGAGACAGGCCCTTTGGCCCAAACTGGCCCATGCCGACCAGAATGTCCATCCACACTAACCCCATTTCCCTGCACTTGGCCCATCTGCTTCTGACCCTTTCCTATCCATGTATTTATCCAAATGTCTTTTACCTGTTGTTAATGTACCCACCTCAACCACTTCCACTGGCAGCTCATTCCATATACATACCACCCTCTGTGTAAAACAGTTGCCCCTCAGCTTCCCTTTTATTCTTTCCCCTCTAACCTTCAACTGATGCCCTCCAGTCCTTGATTCCCTGGGAAAAAGACTGAATGCATTCACCTTATCCATGCCCCTCATGGTCTTATACACTTCTAGAACAGTACCCACTCAGTTTCCTCTGCTCTAAACAAAAATATCCTCGCTCGTCCAACCTCTCCCTATAACTCAGGCCCCTGAGCCCTGACAACATTCTTTTAAATTGTTGTGCACTTTTTTCGGTTTAATAACTGAAACCTACACTGCATTCATCATATTTCCAGTGTTTCCCCACGGCGCTGGAACCGACGTGACGACGCCAATGGATTACAATCCATGATCGAGAATGAACTCCTTTACAATAATCCCGCTTTCATAGTATTTCCCATGGTGCAGGTATCCTTGTGTCTTTCTGGTTGTATGGTTAATTAAAGACTTGTCCTTCTACAAAGCAAAGCTGTGGCTTAATTGTTCCTGGGAAACATGCCATGATTTTTCAGACTTTCAAAAACAAACGAACTCTCCCTCCACAGTCACCACCCTAACATGGACTTGGCTGTGTCTCAGTAGTTTTTCCGGTGACACTCTTATTTGGAATATTCGCCCATGGACAGAATACACACCTTTCCTTCCACATGAAGAGTCCAATGAATATTCAGATCGGCACGGATCAAGTAACTATCAAAACTGAAAATGAGGTTCAATTTGAATTTCTCATCCACAAATCTACCCTTTCGGTACCCTACAACTGAGAAAACAACTCACCATATTAATACAAGATGGATCTTTATAAGACAATTATAGTATTAAATTGTAGTTTCATGTTTCCCAAAGTTTTAACTCTCAGTCTAACAATTTCTCTTTCTTCTGTGAACTGAAATCCAAACCAATCCCCTCACTCCTTCCCTCCACACCCAGTTCTCACACTCTCTCTCCTCTCTTTGAATTCAGTTTCCTAGCTCTTGTCTGCGGACTAAGAACCAAATCAATGAGTCTGACTCTGAGTCCAGCAGGGTGGGGGGCGTTGTTGGTGAATCCTCTGATGACAACCATCCTGCATACACTGCTTCCTGCACACTCTGGCCAAAACCTGTCTTACTAAAATGAACCAAATTAGAACTCGATATGCAGGCCCATCTTTGTCACTTTCCATTAAAACCCTGAATCTTCTCAAAAGAGTTCTGATAACTTTCTACAAAATGCTGCACCACTGATAGCCTGATCACATCTCAGGGGCGCCAGGAAACGGGCCATTCCCCTGGGTCCTGCTCCAAGGGAGAGGAAGATGCCAATGACAGATTAATCCTTCACAAACACAGCCTCCTTCCCAGGCACTGTGCATATTCCCACAATTGGCCAGCACTGTGCCCATACACTGGCCTCCCCTCCTACAGTACGTGCTCCCGATCATACAGGAGTCCGGGAGATTGACAGCAGCTGCTCCCCAATATATCAGAATCCCGACAGTATGGAAACTGGCCCTTCGGCCAAACAAGTCCATACCAACCCTCCAAACAGTAACTTACACAGACCCATTCCCCTACCCTATATTTAACTAATATTATGGGCAATTTAAAATGGCCAATTCACCTGTCCTGCACATCTTTGGGATTGTGGGCAGAAACCGGAGGAAACCCGCTCAGACACAGGGAGAATGCACAAATTCCATTTTTGGCTGGAATCAAAACCGGGTACCTGGTGCTGTGAGGCAGCAATGCTAATCACTGAGCCGTCTCTATGGACGGGAAGGGGCGAGGCTGGAGAACTGGGGTAATGAGATTGTAAACAATGAATGAATGTGGAGGACACTGGGGGATGGACAGGTCAGTGAGGGACAGGAGCAGTGTAGCAGCAGGAGGGGATCCTGGACAAACTGAGCAATGGGAGAGTCTGACAGGAGAGAAACTACAGGAAGGTTCTGTTTGGAGGCTGAGGCAGGGACAGCTGGGAGACAGTATGGCCTGGTGGCTTGGGCAGGTTTTCTAATCAGCCTCTTCAAAGATGCTGTTCCTCAACTCTGAGCCCGATCCTCCTGGTCCAGAGGTAAGGACACTGCCACTATTTTCTGGTGGGCAAGGGATACGGGGACTGCCTTTCAAAAAGGAACTCGCCTGTGTTGGTGACATTAACAAGACTCAATACACAGTCACTGACAAAATGCTGGTGTACTTGAACTTCATCCAGAACATTAACACCTATAACTGGGTAACGCAAAACCCGATATACAGAGTTAAATCCTGGATATTAATAACAGATTTGTGCATGGGAAATCATGTCTCATGAATCTGACTCAGTTTTTTTGAAGAAGTAACAAAGAGGATTGCTGAGGTCAGAGCATGGACATGATCTACATGGACTTCAGTAATGTGTTTGACAAGGTTCCTCACGGGAGACTGGTCAGCAAGGTTAGATCGCATAGAGTACAGAACTGGCCCGAAGGTAGAAGGCAGAGGGTGCTTTTCAGGCTGGAGGCCTGTGACCAGTGGAGTGTCACAAGGATCGGTGCTGGATCCACTACTTTTCGCCATTTACATTCATGAATTGGATGTGAACATAAGAGGTATTGTAAATAAGTAGGCAGCTGACACCAAAATGGGAGGTGTGGTAGACAGGGAAAAAGATTACCTCAGAGTACAAGAGGATCTGGATCAGATGGGTGATGGGCTGAGGAGTTCAGGTTAGAAGAATGCGAGCTGCTGCATTTTGGAAAAGCAAACTTTAGCAGGACTTAGTTTATAATAAGTTCCTAGGGAGTGCTGCTAAAGAAAGAGTCCTTGGAGTGCAGGTTTCCTAGTTCCTTGAAGGTAGAGAAGCAAGCAGATAGATTAGTGAAGGCGGCAGTTGGTCTGCTTGTCTTTATTGGTAAGAGCATTGAGTGTAGGGGTTGGGAGGTCATATTGCGGCTGTACTGGACATTGATTCGGCAACTTTTGTAATATTCCATGCAATTCTGGTCTCCTTCCTGTCAGATGGATGTTCTCAAACTTGAAAGGGGTCCGAAAAGAAGTCCAGGATGTTGCCAGGGTTGGATAGGCTGTTTTCCCTGGACCGTCAGAGGCTGTACGGTGACCTGAAAGAGATTTTTAAAATCAGGCCGGGCATGGACAGGGTAAATAGACAAAATATTTTCCCTGCGGAGGGGGGAATACAGAACTAGGGGACTGGGAGGGGAGGGAAGGCAGAGAGGGGGTGGGCGGATCGAGAGGGTTGGGACAGAAATGGGTGGGGCAGAGGGGGAGATAGAGAGGGGAGGCACAGAAATGGATGGGGACAGAAAGCAGGATTAGAGAGGAGGGGAACAGATGGGGGGTGTACAGCGGGGGCGACCGACGGAGGGGAGAAAGAGACAGGTGTGCGACCGACAGGGGGGGGGACAGGCCAACAGATTGTGGGATAGACCAACGGGGGGGGGGGGGGGGGGGTGCGAACGACGAGGTGGGGGGGGCGACAAAGGACTGACCGACAGAGAGCGGGGGGAACCAGACAGAGTGGGGGGAGACGGGGGAAACAGAGAGGGGGAAGATGGAGAGTTATTTTATAGATCTACAACTCAACCCTGTTCGTGTTTTCTCCTCCTCACCTTACTTCCCTCTGAAGGGCTCAGAACAACTGCATAGTTCCTGGAAAGTGGGGTTTCACTGAGATCAGGTGCTGAATGTGGCATTTGGGACACTGACCTTTAATGGAATGCGCTGGTCAATAAATGGACTCTGGTTCGACTCCACTGTCTGTGTGGTGTTTGCACATTCTCCCTGTGTGTCTGGGTGGGCTTCCTCTGGGTGCTCTTAATTTCCTCCCACAAATCCAAAGACATGCAGGTTAGCTGGATTAGCTTTGGGTAATGGTAGGTTACAGAGTTAGGGTGGAATGCTGTTCCGATGTTTGGTATGGTCTCATGGGCCGAAAGGCCTTCTTCCACACTGTGGGGATTCTGTCACTGAGTATAGGGGTTAGGAGGTCACGTTGTGGCTGAGTAGGGCATTGGTCAGGCCAGTGTTAGAATACTGCATTCAATTGTAGTCTCCCTGATTTCAGAAAGATGTTACCGGAAAAGGACTCAACCTCTTAATGGCAAGTTCCTGGGAAGTGTTGACAAACAAACAGACCGTGCAGTGTGGGTTGATAGTTCCTTGAAAATGTGGTTGAAGGTAGACAGGTCGGTGAAGGTGGTGTGCGGTATGCTAGCTGTTATTGGGCAGTGCATTGAGGATAGGAGTTGGGAGATCAGGTTTCGGTTGTACAGTTTATTGGCTTGGCCACCTTTGGAATCCCCAGACTGCTTTCAATTCCAGTCTCCCTCTTACAGGAAAGATGTTGGGAAATTTGCAAGAGTTCAGAAAAGTTTTACGAGGGTGTTGCCAGTATTGGAACATTTGAACCATAGGGAGAGGCTGAATAGGCTGAGGCTATTTCCCTTCAGCACTGGACACTTTAGGTGGCTTTATCGAACTTTATAAAATTATGAGGAGCTATGATATGGTGACTAGTCATGGTTTCTTTTTTCCCAGGGTAGTGGAGAACAAACGAATAATGTGAATCTTTTTTCCAAGGTGAGAATGACAAATTCTAGAGGAGAGATGGCAAGTTTAAAGGATATGAAAACCGAACCAACTGCAGATGCTGTAAACCAGGAAGAGAATCAGAAGTTTCTGGAAAAGCTCAGCAGGTCTAGCAGCAGGTGTGAAAAGAAATTAGAGTTAACGTATCTGAGGAAGGGTGACCAGACCCGAAACTTTAACTGAGTTTTCCTCACAGATGCTGCATGACCTGCTGAGCATTTCAACATCAGTGCAAGTTTAAAGGGAGTTGTTTGGAGTATATACCCGAGAGGAACTTTATGGAGTTTATAAATTGAAGTGAGACCACATCGGGGAGTAATGACAGAAGTTTTGGTCCCTTTAGTTAAGGAAATACATCATTTCATCAGAGGCATTTCACAGAAACCTGACTGGGATGATCCATCGTTTGCAGGGATTATCTTTTAAGAAAAGGCTGAAGTGGTTGGGACTCCACTCACTGGATTTGGGAAGAATGAGAAGGGATCTCATTGTAACATGAAGGATTCTTAAGGAGTTTGACAGGGTAAATACTGAGAGGATGTTTCCCATCATGAGGGAGTCTGGAACCAGATTCTGGGTCAGTCACGGAATCACGGGTTCTGTTTTAGATTCGTCAAGATTAAGGCAACACCGACACGGGTAAGGGGTTTCAGTAGCAATGGAGCTGGGGTGAAGTGGAGACAAGCAACGTTTTAGAGATTGGAATTCCTGGTGTTTGTGATTGTGTAGACGACTGATCAGAAGGTCACCTTGGGGTTACAGATATGACAGCAATATTGTGAAGAGTGTGGTTCTGTCTCAGACAGTTCCCAGGGAGAGGAAGGGGCTCAGCAATCAGGGAAAGGAATTTGTAATAGCAACTGAAGGCAACGAGATTAACCACTACAATGTTTCATTGGAGGAAACTGCAGCCAATCGCGTAGTGGGAATGTGATGAGCAGTTTGATAACTGAGTAATGGAGAGGGATGATGGGGAGGGAGAGCTGGGCATTGTCAGTGTACATGTGAAACCGAACACGGTGCTTTTGGACGATGTCACCTCCTGGCTGTATGTAGGTGAGAAACAGGAGGGACCAAGGAGAGATCCTTAAGGGACACCACATACAAGGAATTCAGAAAGGAAAGGGAGAGTCGGGATGGAGTATGTGTTTGCACCAATGGTGGGTCAAATTTTTTTGTAGCAGAATGGGAGAGAAGGACATAAAGAGAAAAGACAGACAGATAGAACAAGGAACAATATTTGTGAATTGGTGAGGGGGAGTGGTGAGGAGGCAGTGCAGCCCAACTCCAAAAACACTATTTCTACATCAGTGACATCACCCAACTCACCCTAGTCTCAGCTCATTTACTGAAATACTCGTCCATCCCTGTGTTATCTCCAGACTTCGTTAGAAAACACACTCTTGGCCAGCCTCCCACATTCAACGTACATGCAATCTCAAGAGTATCTAAAACCCTACTGTCCAAGTGCTCACTTGCACCAAAACTTGTTGATCCACCAACAAGCAACAATTTAATACTCACCCTTGATGTAATTCCTGGCTGTGAACATCCCTGTCTCCCTGCACCACACAACCTGTGAGGCCCCGACAACTCAATTTCTTTCAGACTCCCAACGATGTGTTTATTCATTGCTTCACCTGTCTGGCTGTTTCTACTGTTGCCAAGGCAACACTGTCTGGAATTCCCACCCTAACCCTCTCAGACCTGCTTTCCTCCTTTAAGGTATTCCTGAAAACCTGTTTATTTGGCAATTCTTTTGATCACCTGACCTTATATCCCCATCTGTGGCCTTATGTCAGAAGCTCTCAATAGTATTTTTGTGGAATTGTAAACGTGATAAAAAAACAAACTGTTGTTGATTTGCACATACATTGTCAACTCTTCACTGTCGCTGAGTGAATAATCTATAACAGCAGTTACCCAACCACATTGTGGGAGCACCTTCACCACACGAACTGCAGCTGGACAGGAAGTCAAACATCACCTTCTCCACAGGCAATGGGGCTTTGGCATTAATCACTGGAATCTGTGGAGAGAGAAACACACAGTTGATATTTCAGGGAGTGTAAAATGCATTATAATGGAGGGAAAATGGGGCAGAATTTGGATTTTCAAATTTGTGTTGTACAATGTACACTAAGTTCTGTAAAACCTCTCATTCCATACGGTAAAAATTTCCTCTTCCTGGTCAATATGTCTTTCCTTCCCCCTGCCCTGCACCTTCACACATTTCCAATGCCTTGGTCACAACAACACTGTGCTGTCAGTTAAGTTTATCACGTGGTTGGGTATTGTCCCGCCCCTCATTCACTCCGATTGGTTGAAGGAACAACTAGCACCTCTAGCCCCCGTTCCCCCACCCCATCAATAATCTGAAGCCCATTGTGGGCTGGAGCATGCTCAGTGCTTCCTGCTTTTGCTGCTGTTCATCAGGTATGAGAGAGAGAGGGCTCATCCCTGTTTCTCCTGATGTCAGACAATAACAACAACCACCTGCATTGTATGGAGCCTTTCACATTGACAAATCTCCTAAAATGCTTCACGAATGATGGAAACGTTGATTAAAGAACAATTTTTAGATACATCTTCAAGGCGGACAGAGTGGGGGTGAGGGAGGATATTCCAAATGTCTGGAGCTGCCGGGACACAATCGTGCAGTGATATAGGTGGGCAACAGCTTATAATGGAGACAGTTAGTGGCTAACCATAGGTTAAGAACCCCATGTCGAAGCCCCCTACCCCACACACCAGGCCTTGTTCTCACAGCCTGTCATTACACACTACCTATGGTTAGCCACTAACAGTCTCCATTAACAGCGAGTCACCCTCCCCCAGCCATATCGTTATCCACTCCTTTATCCAACCGTTCTTCTCACTCTATCCCCACCTATCCTTTACTCCTTATATCCTCCCCCCACACTATCTTCTGCAAATAAACTGACTTTTTTCCCTCAGTAACATCTGTTCTGTGGAAGGGACACCAGATCTTAAACTTTAACTCTGATTTCTCTTCACAGATGCTGCCAGACCTTTTCCAGAACCTCCTGGTTGTTGTTTCTGTTTTACATCTTCCGCAGTTCTTTTGGTTTTAATTTACCGGGAGTTTGTAATTCAGGTCCTACAGCCTCTGTCCCAGTCTCTGCTGTCTCTCCCACCCCCACCCAGTGACACTGCATCTGTACAGCTCATGGACAGGTGTCGTCTTGCTGGCCACACCCCTCATTCACTCCCATTGGCTGCAGGGGCACACAGACTCTCCTCCCATTGGTCTGGAGCTGCCGTCAAGCCGGGCACCATTGTCATGAGAGTGGACCGCTAATCCCTCTCCCTGCCCTGGGATGAGCTTCATCATTCACAGTGAATGGGGAAGTATCACAGAGCACAGGGGCTGGGGGCTATTCAGCCCATTGGGGCTGTACTCTCTCCCTCTGGAGATGCTGCAAATCTGTCCCAAGTACTCTCCCATGAGCCCATAGCCTCCCAAATCTTTCCTTAAAAAGTAAAATTCCAAGTCTGTTTCAGAATACCTGCTGAATCTGTGTCGTTCAGACTGTTCCAGATGCTCAGAACTTACTGAGTAAAATAGTGTTCACATTTTCACCTTGTATTATTTGCCAATTACTTGAAAGTAGTTATTAAAAATTGTGACAGGGTTAACAATTCCTCTCTCTCTTTGCAAATTCAAGACCTTGGAACCAAATCTGCACCAGATCAAAATCACTGCTTCACCTTCTCAGCTCCAAGGGTAATTATCTGTGCTTCAGCTAGCTCTGCACAAAAAAGAGGAATGCATCTTAATTTATTAAGATCAAAGAAACAGACCGTCGGTCCAATTCGTCTGTGCCAACAAGGAATCCTAAACTAATGGCTATTGGCCTGCATCCATCAAAACCCTTCCTATTCATGTACCCAATTGGAAGCCTTTTAAACGTTGTGATTTTTTTCAGCCTCCACTACTTCATCTGGTAGCCCCTCCCATACACACACCACACTCAGCTTGAAAATGTTGCCACTTAGATCCCTTTTAAATCTTTGCCCTCTCAACTTAAACCCATGTGTTCTAGTTTTGAGCCCACCTAACCTAAAGGAAAAGGTCGCCAGCTGCTCACCTCATCCACGCCCCTCGTGATTTTATAAATCTCCATGAAGTTACCTCTCAGTCTTTGACTCTCCAGATAAAATAGCCCAGCCTATTCAGCCTCTCCCTGTAGCCCAAATCCTCCAATCCTGGCAACGTTTTTGTAAATCTTGTCCAAACCTTCTCAAGTTTCACAACATCCTTCCTAGAACAGGGAAATTCAAACTGAAAACAGAATTCCAGAAGTGGCTTATTCAATGTCCTGTCCAGCCACAATATGGCGTCCCAGCTTCTGTATTCAATGCATTGACCAATAACGGAGAGCGTTAATGGAGTCCCATTTGCCAACGGTTCACCATCATCCCTCTAAATCCTCCCTCTTCATGTACCCAAACAGATGCCTTTTAAAAGCTGCAATTGTACTAGCCTCCACCCCTTCCTCTGGCAGTTCATTCCATACATGCAACGCCCTCAACATGAACAAGATGCCCCTTTGATCCCTTTTAAATTTTTTCCCTCTCACCTTTTTATTGCACTCATCATACATGATGGAGTGTCCTTTCCGAGTTTTCACGTCGCTCGTCGACAAAGACAAACCCCTATCCAGCGAAACCACAGCTGAATGATCTAAAATGGGAACGATAAAACAAAAAAGGTAAAAAAAGTTAAAATAATAATGCGAAGCAGAATCTCAAGCGAGGACAAAGATGAGCTAGGATTATTTACCGTATTGACTAGGTAACCACTCATCATTTGTTGTGTATAGCGTGCCCTGTTGATTAAACTAACACCAGATTACCCCCCACCAATTACCTAAGTGATCTAAAATACTACAACTTTATTACTAAAACAGAAAAAATTAAAATATTAAACTAAAAATTAGTTAAAACCAACTAAGAACTATAGAAGCATTAAAAACATTAAAAACCTTAAGATTTCCAACCTAAAACTTAAATAAATCGAAGGGAGTTATTAAGAGTCCATAAAAGTCCGGAGGAGCTCGAGAGTCAATGACAAAGACAAGTTTGCGACATTCTGTGCAAAGGATTTAAACTTCGCGATCCCGAGGGTCTTCATCAAATCTGAGTTCTTTGAAAACCATTTCCCTCGGGCTCCCATCACAAACCCATAGAAGGATACTTTTCCTTTACCGATAAGGTCCATTATCTCCTTCTCAAGATGTTGATATTTCTTCGTCTTTTCGTCCCAGGCCCCTTCGAGGGAGTTTATTTGGAGATCAGACCTAACTGTTACATCTATGACAATTATCTGCTGCTCCTTCGCCACGATGAGGTCCGGTATCCAGAGTTTCCCGGCCTCATCCTTAATGCTAGGTTCCACATATATTGTCCACCCGTATTTCTTGATATATTTAACTAACTCCTCAACTATTCTGTTGTGTCTCTTAATCCTCATATTTTTAACAAAGGGACACCAACCAGAAATATGTGCTATTGTTCCGAGGGATCATTACATCTTCGGCAACTTATGATGTTAAATGGCCTGCCATACGATAATGTCGCCCTTGTTGGATATAAATTCGTTCGTAATAACAGTGAATTAATCACTTTGGACGTTCTCATAGAGTCTGTCCTCTTCAACCAGTTATTGGAGATACTATCGTTCTTGTAGTAGTGTGCCCCTGCCCCTTGACAGGGGAGGGCCATCCATTTCTGTACTTCTATAGTTCTCCAACTTGCGTAGTTAGAACTCGCAAATTCTTCCATCCCTTCGTCTTCTTCCATAATGGTATCTCCAACATTCGACCCTTGATTGATACACGGATTCCAGATGTTCTCCAATACCTTTAAACTACTCATTTTCCGCATCTTCTCCTTCACACTACTGCCTTCAAAATAAAATGAGGCATGTAGTATTTCATCCGTCGAATTCTGTAGTGTACCATACTTCCTCAGAATCGAAATCGGTATGAATACTGACAGATGATTTAATGCCAGGCCACCATCACGGGCTTTTGCATAAAGCACCCCGTCCGTAATAGATTGAGGAAGATGTAAGATTTCCTTCACCGCATTTTTAATAATATTATCTAGTTTACTAAGATAGTTAAGAGAAACTTCCGCTAAAGTGAGATAAAAATACAGTCGAGGGAAAAAGTATGTTTTTAAGATCCCAAGTTTCTGGCCAGGTTTTAGAGGGGACCTTTTTAAATTCTCCACCCATTCCTCTAACTGCTTTTCCCATTCGGTGTTACTGACTCCCACCCATGGGTCAATTTTGGCCCCAAGATACTTGTCAGTAGCACCCTGTTCTATAAACTGTATAATCCCCCCATTAATACTCCAATTTACTACATCGTTATATATAAAAGTTTTATTTTTATGGGTAAGATAAAAGCCCTTGGTTTTATTAATATTAATCCCCATTCCGGTATTATTACAAAATTTCTCCACTATTTTCAAATTGCACACCATTCCCTCGTAAGTTTCACTAATCAAGGCAATGTCATCTGCGAACGCAAACGCTGCGCAGTGACAACCATTTCCATCCTCCCCAAGGAATATTCCTTTTTGTTTCTCTTCAATTGTGCAAAGTAAAGGATCCATAACTATGTTAAATAAAATTGGTGATAAAGCATCACCCTGTTTTACCCCCCGTAAAATGGGAATATTCCCAGTTTTACAGTTAGAACCCTCTACTTGGGTAGAATTATTATCATATAAGTCTATTATCAATTTAATAAATAATACCGGAAGGTGAAGCCTTCTTAATGCAGTAATAATTAATTTGTGTCCTATCGTGTCAAAAGCTTTTGCCAAGTCTATAAAGACTACAGCTAAATTTTTCTTCCTCTTCTTGACACCTTTCATAATATTCTCAAGGATTTTAATATTTTCCTTGCATCCTGAGATACCGGACATAAAACCTTTTTGACGTTTGTTTAAACTTATTACCTTATTAAGCCTACCTGCCACGATTTTAGTAAAAAGTCTGAGCAGGATTGGCCCGATAGTTATTGGCCTCCAATTATCTATATCTTTAAGTTTATCTTCACTGCTCACTTTTGGGATTAATACTGTTCTACTAGTTTTTAACCTATCTGGGATCCTGCCACTTTGTAGCCAAATGCTATACACCCTAGGCAGTATTAAATTATCTTTATTAAAGACTTTAATAATCTCCTTTAACGTTACCCCATCTGGTCCTGCGGCGGTGTTCACGTCCATCGCCCTTAAGGCCTGATCGACTTCTTCCACCGTCACAGGACCAGATGGAGCAACATCCATGGATTCCTCTCTTTGATTTTTGTATTTGGCAAAACCCCTTAAACTATTTTTCTCATTAATAGTCATTAGTTTTTCTTTAAAATATTCCTCCAGTTCCTTCTCGCTTAGGGGACATTTACTATTAACCGGGGCTCCCATTAAATTTCTTGCCAAATACTGCCTTTTACTTTTATACAAGACTTGTGCCTCTTTAAACTTCCTTTTTTCCCACTATATCTCTTTAAAGCATTGTTTACCTTCCTATCTTTCTTTCGTCCATTCTCCTTAGTTTTGGTTTTTATTCTATTATTACCACTTATTTTTACTCTTCCTATCATCCTCCTTCCTCTGTCCTAATTTACCTACAATCTCCCCCATAATCTTATTAAACTCTTTGCAACCATTTTACCCTTCTTCAGGTCTTCCTCCATTATTTTTATCAAATCTGTAATTGAGCTATTTGGACATTCCCTAACATCAATGATGTCCTGATTCTCCTCTTCTACGCTCCTATCGGGTATCAGGTCACTTTCAATTCTATCATTATCCTCTCCTTCCTCTTCATCAATACTGTTGGGGAGCTCCTCTAAATTTAAATCCTTCTTACTAGATTTATTTTTCTTGTTTATTAATCGTCTCTTGTCTGATATTTGTTTTGCAGTTTTAGACCCCATCCTATCCGTTATCAACTTATTAATGTTCCTGCAACCACTAAATTCAGAATCCAATTGTTGCAGCATTTCAGTTTCCTCTCTGGACCATATACCCCTTTTATTTCCATCGTTATTCCCTATTTTATCCGCCTTACTCCCTTTCCTTTTCTCATTTCTTAAACTAGGGTGTGCATGCCTTTCATGCTGTCCCAGACCTCTGGCCGATTTAAATTTTAATGAGCACAGCTCACATTGAAAGGGTTTCTCTGAATCTTCTCTACATTCCTATCATTAACGTTACTACAAATCCTCTACTACCATCCCCATCTCTTTTACATTTCGGATAGTGGCACGCTACTGCCTGATAACTACCCTCCCATTTACATTTGCTACACCTTATCCTAACCGATTTAATCCCTCGACATACTTTTAAATGCTTTCTAAATAACCCAGTAGTATTGTAGATGTTATTACAATAACTACATTTAAAATCTTCTATAGGGTAATTATTATAATTTCTAATTTATTAGTTTCTCTATTGGACGGGTGGTATAATCCTACCCTCATCTTCCCCCTCTTGTCTCTCTAAAACTCCACTTCGATTAAAATTAAAGGGCCCTTTAAAATTCGAATTAAAAATGATCCGGCTCTTAAATGGACTTGGCTGTAGAGGGGCCTTCTCTCCCAGCACTGTTTTTCGAATTTTGTCACTATTCTGGACTATCTTAAAGGTTTCCTCGTGCCTGCCCGAGGACAACCTTGCTGGAATAATTCGTAGGGTCTCATCCGTCTGTGTCTGAATTGAGACGGATTGTACATTCCGATATTGGCTCGCACACTTTACACACGGAGCCGCCAAAAGCCACCGTGCGGGGCGGTTATTTACCCGGTCTCCCACCCAACGGATACTTTGGTAATCAGCCATAACGCCTTCGCCAAAATTTTGTTTCCCGTAGACCGACAGGTCACCAGCCGTCTCGTATCTTTTCTACCAGGTCGTATTAGCCGAACTATATCGAGTAATGCTCAGACAACGGTTAAAACGATCAAGCCGCCGTGGCGCAAAGCACCAGTAAAATCAGGTTAAAACCAAAGATAAAATCGATGGTAAAACACTGATAAAACTAGACTAAAACGCCACTAAAACAGTTAAAATCGCCCCCGTCAAGAGCTTCCTCGTATAGTCCGTTGCCAGGGGGAACCACGAGGAGGTTCGACCTAACTTTGCACTCGGTAAAATACGTAAAAACGAATGCAAAGGTGATTACGCAGACACCGGTCTGAGACCAAAAGCATAAAAACACTGTAGTCACATCCCCCTTAAGCCTGTACCCTCTAGTTCCGGACCCACCGAACTTGGGAAAAAGTCCCTGACTGCTCACCTTATCCTTGCCCTTCATGATTTTTAGAAGATCACCTCTCAGCCTCCAAATCTCCAGGGAAAATAGTCCCAGCCTATTCAACCTTTCCCAATAGCTCAAACGTCCATCTCCGGGAAAGTCCTTGCAAATGTTTTCTGAACCCTTTCAAGTTTCTCAACATTATTCCAAGAACAGGGAGATTGGAACTGACAACAGAATTCCAGAAGGGCCTTCATCAGTGCCTGTCCAGCCACAATATGACATCACAACAGCTGCATTCAATGCATTGACCAATAACGGGGAGCGTACCAAATGCTGCATTCACTCCCTGCCTACCTGTGACTCTACTTTCAGGGAACTATGAACCTGCACTCCAAGGTCCCATTGTTCAGCAACGCTCCCCAGGACATTACCATTAAGTGTATAAGCCCTGCCCTGATTTGCCTTTCTAAAATACAACAGCTCACATTTATCCAAATTGAACTCCATCTGCCATTCCTTGCTCCAGTGGCCCATCTGATCAAGATCCTGTTGTATTCTGAGCTAACCTTCTTCACTGTCCATGACATCTCCAATTTTGGTGTCTTCTGTAAACCTACTGACCATACCTCATATATTCACACCCAAGTCATTTACTTAAGGGCCCAATATCCATCCTTGCAGCACACTGCTGCTCACAGACCTCCAGTCCGCAAAGCAACCCTCCATCATCATCTTCTGTCTCCTACTTTCAAGGCAATTTGGTAATGGCTTGCTCTCCCTGCATTCCATGTGATCTAACCCTGCTAACCAGTCTGCTTTGTGGAACCTTGTTGAATGTCCATATAAACAACATTCACTGCCCGGCTTAATCAATTTTCTTTGTCACTTCAAAACAGTCACACAAGTTAGTGAAACACAATTGTGCATGTACAAAGCCACAGTGAGTCTCCCTGATCATTCCATAGCTTTCCAAATAGATGGATATCCTGTCCCTCAGAATCCCTTCCAACAACTTGCCTGCCACTGATTCAGGCTCACTGTTCTCTTGTTCCATGGCCTCTCCTTACCACCTTTTAAAATAATGGCACCTCACCTGTCGTTATGAACGATACAAATATCACAGGAGAGGCCCAACAATCAGTTCCCTAGATTTCCAGAAAGTTCCAGGATACACCTGATCAGGTTCCAGGGCTTTATCCACCTTGATGCGATTTAAGACATCCAGTCCCACCTCCTCTGTAACATGGACACTTTTCAAGTTATCACTGTTTATTTCTCCAAACTCTCAAGCTTCCATATACTTCTCCAGTAAAAATGACGAGAAATATTTGCATATATTTCACACCCTCTGTGGGTCCATAGGCAGCCTTGTTGACCTTTAGGAGTCACGTTGTCTGGTCCAGTTAATCTTTTGTCTGTGATATATTTGTTTAATCTCTTTGGATTCTATTCCAGGACATCCCAGAAAGGCCTACTTCACGGACATAATTTTCCCTGACTAGATCAACAATGCCCTCCATCACATACCCTCCACTTCCCGCACCCCTGCCTTTACCCCACCCCTCCAGCCACAATAAATAACATAACCCTGTGGTCTTCACCTTCCATCCCAATAATCTTCAGATACAGTGCATTAACCTCTGTTATTTCTGCTACCTAAAGTCAGACACCACCACCAGAGACATATTTCCATCCCCAACCCTATCTGTGTTCCGCAGAGACCATTCCCTCTGCACCTCCCATGTTCGGTCCACACCCTCCCACCAACGCATGCTCCACCCTTGACCCTCCCTTGCTGCCATGGGAGATGTAAAAACATGCGGCCACGCCTCCCTCTGACCAAGACCCCAAAAGGATCTTTTCACATCAGGCAGAGATTTGCCTGCACATCCCAAAACCTCATCTACTGCATCTAGACACTATGGAAAATTCAACATGGTTCATCCAACTAACCTACACATCTTTGGACTGTGGGAGGAAAATGGAACACCCTAAGGAAATCCTCACAGACACTGGGGAGAATGTGCCACCTTGAACACAGATAGTTGCCCGAGGCTGGAATCAAACCCAGGTCCCTGGTGCTGAGGAAGCAGCGCTAACCACTGAGCCACAATACTGTGGGGTCTTCGGTGCTGATGTGCTGCCCCACTGATACCTCAGTCACTCACCCTGCCTCATTTCCTAAGAGGCAGCGATGATGTAGTGAAATTATCACTAGACAGTTAATCCAGAGACCCAGATAACGTTCTGGGGACCCGGGTTTGAATCCCATCACAGCAGATTTTGGAACGTGTATTCAATATATATCTGGAAAAAATAATCTAGTGACGACAAGGAATCCATTGTTAATTGTTGGAAAAACCAATTTGGTTCAATCATGACCTTTAGAGAAGGAAAATGCCATCCTTAGCTGGTCTGGTCTGCATGGGACTCCAGACCTATAGCAATGTGTCTGCTCTGGGTAAATGCAGCAATAAATGCTGTCCGAGCCAGTGACAGCCTCATCCTGTGAATGAAGAAAACACGTCAGGTTTTGTTCCTTCTCTAGTAGGAACATCCTACAAACTGATTTTGAAATGTTCTCGTACACACTGAACAAATACCTTTCCATCCAAGCCTTAACACAACAGCACTCCGAGGCTATGTTAGTAAAGTTAAAACCACTTATCATTGCATCCATATTATTCTTACAGATAACTGAGGTCTCTGGTAAAATTGTGTCTCAATTCCCAGCTGACTATTGGGAGAGAGTCTATAATACAATCCCAGTAAGATGGTCATTCCTTTCTTATTTCTCAGTACCAACCAAATAACTTGCCTGGAGGTATTCCCAGGAATATCCTCCCGAACCAGCCAGAATGCTATCCCTAATCAAAGATGCCGCTCCCCTCGCCCGCTCGTTTCTCTCTTTCTATCCTTGCTATCGCATCTATACCCTGGAACATTAAGCTGCTAGTTCCTATCCATCCCTGAGTGCTGCCTCTGTAATTGCTGTAATATCCCAGGCACATGTTCAAAACCATACCCTGAGCCCACCTGCCTGACCTGTCAGGTCTCTTGCACTGAAAAAATGCAGTGTAACTGGTCCGTCCACCTCATTTCTGTGATTGCTCTTGCCTGCCTTGACAGTCTGGTCTGGTGAACAGTACCAGCCTCAGACTCACCTCTTTTCTCACTATCTCTTTAGGTTTACCCCGACTCCCTCACTGGTTTAATGCCTCCCAGTGGCACTAGCAAATCTCCCTGCTCGTCAGGACCCATGCTTTCCCCTTCCTCTGCATGGTACCAATGTACAATGTCCTCCCAATGGTTATATCCCTTTTGAGATATTCTGCTCCCTCTGAGAGACACTGGCACCAGGGCAGCACCACCCCATCTGATGTTCTCACTGTCAGCTGCAGAAACGGCAGACTGTGCCCCTGACTAGAGAGTCCTCTATCACATCGATCGTATGGAACTGGATATACCTCACATTATGTTAGAAGCCAGTCTCAGTCCCGTAACTTGGCTGTCAGTGCTACATTCGCCTGAAAGTCTATTACCACCTACATTTTCCAAAACAGTATACTTGGTCTGAGATGGGGGATAGCACAGGAGACTCCTGCAGTACCTACCTACCCCTCCTAGCTTTTCTGGACGTAACCCATCACCTGACTGTATCTACAAAATCCTGCTATCCTGAGACTGCCACCTATCGAATTCCCGAGCTCTATCAATTCCTCACTGCCTTATAAATCACTCCTCCACCAATCCATGCGATCAATAGGATTTGCAATCACACTTCCTGCAGACATGATCATCAGGATCATTGAAACTCTCCCTAATCTCTCACCCGACAGGAACAGCACGCCACTCTACAACAGGCCATCTCTCCGGCCTTTACAACCTACAGACCAAGACAAAGGCACAGTCTTACTGCTTGATAAATACTGCCCGAGAATAACTAATGCTTACGTTTCATATCTTAAACATTTAATCAAGAGACTGTAAGACATTAAAAAAGAAATCCTCACCTGACTCATGATTGTAGATTTAATAAAATAAAATGACTAAGATTGATGTTTGAAGAGACTGAAACTCATGAGCTGATCCCAGCTCTGAGTACTTCCAAGGGGGAGGTCCTCTGAGGGCAGTGTGAATGTCACTGTTTCTCTTCTCTGCCCACTCCATTAACTTCACAGCAAGTCAGCTTAGAGAG
>NW_026867947.1:72669-156295 GCF_020745735.1 Hemiscyllium ocellatum
GGTAACTCGAGAGAGAATAGGGCTCCTCAAAGATCAGCAAGGTAGCCTACGTGTGGAGCCGCAGGAGATGGGAGAGATACTAACAAAATATTTTGCATCAGTGTTTACTGTGGAGAAGGACATGGGCAATATAGAATGTGGGAAATAGATGTTGAATATGTCCATCTTACAGCAGAGGACGTGCTGGGTGTCTTGTAACCCGTACAGCTTGGTTAATCCCCAGCACCTGATCAGGTGTACCCTAGATCTCTGGGAAGCTGGGAATGTGATTGCTGGGCCTCTTGCTGAGATATTTGTATCATCGATTATCACAAGTGAAATGCCGAAAGACTAGAGGTTGGTTAACATGGTGCCACTATTTAAGAAAAGGTGGTAAGGACAAGCCAGGAAACTATCGACCGGTGAGCCTGGGCAAGTTGTTGGAGGGAATCCTGAGGAACAAGATGCATGTGTATTCTGAAAAGCAAGGACTGATTAGTGATAGTCAGCATGACTTTGTGCATGTCTCTCAAACTTGATTGAGTTATTGAAGATGTATCAAAGAGGATTGATGAGGGCAGAGAGGTGGACATGATCTATGGAATTCAGTAAGGTACTCGACAAGGTTCCCCATGGAAGACTGGTTAGCAAGGTTAGATCTCATGGCATACAGGGAGAACTAACCGTTTGGATACAGAACTGGCTCAAATGTAGAAGGCAGGGTGGTGGTGGAGGGTTGTTTTCAGATTGGAGGCATGTGACCAGTGGAGTGCCGTAAGGATCAGTGCTGGGTCCACTACTTTTTGTCGATTATATATATGATTTAGATATGAGCATAGGAGGTATAGTTAGTAAGTTTGCAGATGACACCAAAATTGGAGGTATAGTGGACAGCGAAGAGGTTACCTCAGATTACAACAGGATGTTGTTCAGGTGGGTGAGAAGTGGCAGATGGAGTTTAATTCAGATAAATGTGACGTGCTGCATTTTAAAAAAGCAAATCTTAACAGGACTGATACACTTAGTGGCAAATTCCTAGATAGTGTTGATGAACAATGATATCTTGCAGTGCAGGTTCATATTTCCTTGAAAGTAGAGTTGCAGGTAGATAGGATACTGAAGAAAATGTTTAGAATACATTCTTTTATTGATCAGAGCATTGAGTATAGAAGTTGGAAGGTCATGTACAGGACATTGGTTAGGCCTCTTTTGGAATATTGTGTGCAATTCTGTTCTCCGTCAATCGAAGGATGTTGTGAAACTTGAAAAGGTTCAACAAAGATTTACAAGGATATTGCCAGGGTTTGAGCTGCAGGAAGAGAGCAAAAAGGCTGGGGCTTTCTTTCCCTGGAGCATCAGAGACTGAGGGGTGACCTCCATAGAGGTTTATAAAATCATTAGTAGCATGGATAGGGTAACCAGACAAGGTCTTTTCCCTGAGTAGGAGAGTCCAGAAATAGAGAGCATAGGTTGAGGTGAGAGGGAAAAGATATAAAAGGGAACTAAGGACAACTTTTTCACGCAGAGTGTGGTGCCTGTATGGAATAAGCTGCCAGAAGAAGTGGTGGAGGCTGACAATTACAGTATTTTAAAGGCATTTGGATACTTGACATGAATAGGAAAGATTTAGAGGGATATGGCCCAGGTGCTGGCAAGAGGGATAAGATTAGGTTCTGATATCTGGTCGGCATGGACAAATTTGACCGAAGGTTCTGTTTAGTGCTGTTCATCTGTGACTCACAGCTCAGTGGGTTTCGGTCCCTTCAAAGATAAATCTTAATCTGTTTTATTTAGTAAAGCTACAACATTCAGTAGGGCGACAGTTTATTTCTTTAAATACACATCTTATGATAATTTGATAAAGTTTTTTAATATAAAATATTGGTACTAATTTATTCTAGAGTCATGTTTTGTAAAGCTGTAAGATTGTGTGCCTTTTTCTGGGTCTGTGGACTGTTAAGGTGCAGAGATGGCCATTCGTACAGTGATGTGCTCTTCCTGTTGGATGTAGGAGATTAAGGAAAGTTTCAATGATCCTGATTGTCTGCAGGAAGTGAGGATGCAAATCCTGTAGGATTTCATGGATCAGATGGAGCAATGTTTAAAGGTAATGAAGAATTTACAGGAGCATGGGGGTGTGATAGGTGGCAGTTTCAGAAAGGTAGGAAAACTGCCGATCCAGTCAGGTAGATGGGTTTCCTCTAGGAAATGGAGGACCGGAAGGCAAGTAGTGCAGGAGTCTCCTGTGGTTATTTCCATCTCAAACAAGTATACTGTTTTGGAAAGCGTCGGGGGTCACATTTTCAGGGGAATATCGCACTGACAGCCAAGTTACTAGTGTAATGAATCTAGTATAATGTGAGGTATAACAGGTTCCACGCGATCGATGGTGATAGGGGGCTCTCTAGTCTGCAGCACAGACTGCAGTTTCTGTAGCTGATAGTGAGACCTCAGAGTGGGGTGGTGCCTCCCTACTGTCTGGGTGAAGGATGGCTCCAAGGGTGCAGAATATTCTGGAAGGGGAGAATGATCAGTGGGAGGTCGCTGTGCATTGGTACCAGTGACATAAGAGAAAAGGATGAAGTACTGATGAGAGAATATAGCAAATTAGCCTGGAGGATAATAAGCAGGATCTTGTGGGTCGTAATATCTGGATTACTCCCGGTGCCACATGCTAGCGAGAGTAGGAATAGCAGGGTAGAGCAGATGAATGCGTGGCCAAGGATCTGATACAGGGGAGAAGGATTCCCATTTTTGGATCATTGGAATCTCTGCTGGGGGAGAGGTGACGTGCATAACAAGGATGGATTACACCTGAATTGGAAGGTGTCTAATATCCAAGCAGGGAGATTTGCTAGTGCTACTCGGGAGGCATTAAACCAGTGAGGGCATGGGGGTAAACCTAAAGAGATAGTGAGAAAGGAGGTAACCCTGAGGCTGGTACAGTTGAGAAGTTAGACAGGCAAGGGCAAGGCACAGAATGAGGTAGGACTGACAAGGTACAATAGACAATCGGTGCAGGAATAGGCCATTCTGCCCTTTGAGCCAGCACCACCATTCATTATGATCATGGCTGATCGTCCACAATCAGTATCCTGTTCCTGTCTTATCTCCATAAAACTTGATTCCATTATCTTTAACAGTTCTGTCCATCTCTTTCTTGAAAGTATCCAGAGACTTGGCCTCCACTGCCTTCTGGGGCAGTGCATTCCATGTGTCCACTACTCTCTGGGTGAAGACGTTTCTCCTCAACTCTCTAAATGGCCTCTCCCTTATTTTTAACCTGTGTCCTCTGGTTCTGGACTCACCCATCCGTGGAAACATGCATCCTGCCTCCAGAGTGTTCAACACTTCAATAATCTTGTAGGTGTCAATCTGATCCCCTCTCATTCTTCTAAACTCCAGTGTATACAAGCTCAGTCGCTCCAATCTTTCAACATATGATCATTCCGCCAATTCCGGGAATTGTCCTCGTGAACCTACCCAATACTCCCTCAATAGCCACAATGCTCTTCCTCAAATGTGGAGACCAAAACTGCACACAATACTCCAGGTGCGGTCTTACCAGGGCCCTGTACAACTGCAGAAGGACCTCTTTGCTCCTATATTCAATTCCTCTTGTTATGAGGGCCAGCATGCAGTGAGCTTTCTTCACTACCTGCTGTACCTGCATGCTTGCTTTCATTGACTGATGTACATGAATACCGAGATCTCGTTGTACTTCCCCTTTACCAAACTTGACTCCTTTTAGATAGTAATCTGCCTTCCTGTTCTTGCCTCCAAAGTGGATAACCACACATTTATCCACATTAAACTGCATCTGCTATGCATCCGCCCACTCACCTAGCCTGTCCAAGTGAACCTGTATTCTCATAACATCCTCCTCACATTTCACCCTGCCACCCAGCTTTGTGTCATCAGCAAATTTGCTAATATTACGTTTAAGATGTTCATCTATATTATTAATGTATATTATCAACAGCTGTGGTCCCAGCACCGAACCTTGTGGTACCCCACTAGTCACTGCCTGCCATTCCGAAAGGAAGCGTTTATCACTCCTCTTTGCTTCCTGTCAGCCAGCCAATTTTCAATCCAAGTCAGTATATTCCCCTTTGTAAATCCATGCTGACTCTGACGAATCCTATTACTGCTATCCAAATGAGCCATAATTTCATCTTTTGTAATTGACTCAGCGTCATTCTCACCACTGACATCAGACTAACCGGTCTATAATTCCTTGTTTTATCTCTCCCAACTTTTTTGAAAAGTGGGATAATATTAGCCACCCTCCAATCTGACTCTACATCTCCTGATTCTGTGTATCCCCCTTTCCCAAGGGACTGAACGTCATCCCTCATCAACAGGGCCATCCCACCCCCTCTGCCCATCAGTCTGTCCTTTTGATAGCACTGCACTGCATTTATTTCAATGCAAGAGGTTTTACAGGGAAAGCAGATGAGCTTAAGATATGGTTTTGAACATGGGACTGGGATATAGTGGGTATGACAGAAACGTGGCTTAGGTTGGACAGGCCAGGTAGCTTAATGTTCCAGGGAATAGATATGAGGAAGGGTAGAAAGGGGGATAAGAGAGAAGGTGGAATGGTGTTTTTGAGTAGGGATAACATTATTGTTGTGCTTAGGGAGGATATTCGTGGGGGTTCGCCCGTTGAAATTACTTGGGTGGAACTGGGAAATAAGAACAGGACGATCACCTTATTGAGGTTGTCTGTGTGGGTTTCATCCAGGTGTTCTGGTTTCCTCCCACAGTCCAAAGGTGTGCAGGTTGGGTGGAGAATCCAGGCTGGATTGCCGTATTGTTCAGGGATGGGCAGGTGGGTGGATTGGCCATGGGAAATGTTCAGGGATGTGCAGGCTAGGTGGATTGGTCATGGGAAATGCAGCGTTACAGGGGTAAGATAGGAGGCTCTGAGGGTCAGTGTGGATGTGATGGGCCGAATGGCCTGCTTCCACACTTGGGATTCTTTGACGCCAATTCTACTGGTTTTAAAATAGTTGCAGAAAATAATAGATCAGATCTAAAAGTTGGTGTTCAAAATTGGACAAAGGTGAATTTTGATGGTACAAGGCAAGAACTTTCAATATTTCTTTGCAACCCCCAGGTAAAGGGACGGCTGGAAAGTGGGAACATAAGAACAGAAGGAATAGGAGCAGGAGTAGGCCATCTGGCCCTCAAGCCTGCACTGCCATTCAATAAGACCAGGGCTGATCTTTTCATGGCCTCAGCTCCACTTTCCTGCTCTCTCACCATAACCCTTAATTCGATTCCTGTTTGCAAATCTACATTTTGCCTTAAAGACATTCAAGTTGATAACATCAACTGCTACACTCAGCAGGGAATTCCACAGAATCATAACCCTTTAGCTGAAGAAGTTCCTCCTCAACTCTGTCCTAAATCAGAGACCCCCTTATTTTGACGCTGTGCTCTCTAGGCTGACCCGCCCCCCAATGGAAATAACCTCCCTGCTTCTATCTTATCTATTCCCTTCTTAATTTTATTTTTTCCAATACAGCCTCCCATTCTTCTAAATTCCAACAAGTATAATCCCAGTCTATTCAGTCTCTCCACATACACCAATCCTCTCAACCCCCGACTCAAACTAGTGATCCTCCTCTGCACCCCCTCCAGTGTCAGTACATCCTTGTTGAAGTAAGGAGATCAAACCTGTACACAGTACTCCAGGTGTGGCCTCACTAGCACCCTGTACAACTGCAGCATAACCATCCCTCTAGCAAGGAAGGACAATAAACCCTTCACCATCTCTTTTAGTCCCCTGGGATGCATTCCATCACGGCCAGGAGACCCATGTTCTTTTGGGCTGTTATCTTTTCCAACACTACCTCTTTACTGAGAGTGACTGTTTCCATGTCCTCATCTGCTATTGCCTCCATAGGCCTGTGAAAATGAGACAACAAGAGTACATAGACAGTATGTTCCTGTTAAAGCCAAGTCTGGTAGGTGTAGAGAATGCTGTGTGTCTAGAGAAATTGAGGGTCTGGTCAAAAAGATGAAGGAGGGATATGGCACCTACGGACAGCTGGGTTTGAGTGAATCCCTCGGAGTATGGGGCAGTAGGAGTACACTTGAGGGAAAACAGGAGGGCAAAAAGGATACATGAGAGAGCTTTGGGGGGAAGGAGGTTTAAGGACAATCCAAAGAGATTCTACAAAACACTAAGGACAAAAGAGTAACCAGGCAGAGAATAGGGACCCTCGAAGATCAACAAGGCTGTCTGTGGAACCACAGAAGGTGGGAGAGATACTACCCAAGGATTTCATGTCAGCTTTTACTGAAAGAGAAAATGGAAGCTCGAGAGTTTGGAGAAAAAAATAGTGATGATTTGACAACTGTCCATATTACAGAGGAGGTTGTACGGGATGTCTTATACATAAAGCTGAGTAAATCTGTGGGACCTGATCAGGTGTATGCCAAATCTTTGTGGGAAGTGATCGCCGGGCCCCTCGTTGAGAGATTTGTATCACCGATAGCCGGAGGTGAGGTGCTGCAAGACAGGAGCCATTATTTGAGAAAGGTGATGAGGAAAGGCCAGGGAACAATACACTGGTGAGCCTGAGGGTAGTGGCAGACAAGGTGTTGGAAGGAATTCTGAAGGACAGGTTTATATGTAATTGGAAAGGTAAGAAGTGATTAGGAATAGTCAGCAATGGCTTTGTACATACATCACTAACTTGGACTTCAGAAAGACATTCAAAAAGGTTCCACATAACAGACTGGTTAGCAAGTTAGACACCATGGGATGCAGAGAGAGCCAGCTGTTTGGATACAAATTGGCGGGAAGGTTGGGGACAGAGAGTAGTGCTTTTCGGACTGGAGGCCTGTGATGAGCAATATGGTGTAAGGATCAGTGCTGGGTCCACTGCTTTTCATCATTTATATCAATGATTTGTGTGTGAATATATGAGGTATAGTTAGTAGGCTTACAGTAGACATCAAAATTGGAGGTGCACTGGACAGTAAAGAAGGTTACCTCAGAGTACAATGGGACTTCAATCAAATGGGCTGAGGATTGTCAGATCGAGTTTATTTCAGATAAATGTGAGGTGCTCCATTTTGGAAAAGCAAATGAGGGCAGGAATTATACACTTAATGGGAAGGTCCTGGGGGGTGTTGCTGAACAAAGAGATCTTTCAGTGCAGGTTCATAGTTCCTTGAAAGTGGAATCATAGGCAGGGTAGTGAACAAGGTGTTTGGTGTACTTGCCTTTACTGGTCAGTACATTGAGTAGTGGAGTTGGGATGTCATTCTGCGGCTGCACAGCACATTGATTCAGCCACTTCTGGAATTCTGCTTTCAGTCCTGGTCTCCCCGCTATCGGAATGATATTATGAAATTTGAAAGGGTTCGGAAAAGATCTGCAAAGATGTTGCTAGGGTTGAGGGTTTGAGCTATATAGATAGAGGGTGAATAGGCTGGGGCTGTTTTCCCTGGAGCATCGGATACATTTGTGAGGAGCATGGATAGGATGAAATCCCAGAGTCTTATTCCCAGGATATGTGAGTCCAAAGCTTGGGGGCACAGGCTTCAGGTGTGAGGGAAAAGATTTAAAAGGGATCTAAGGGGCAATGTTTCCAGCTGAACATAGTACGTGTGTGGAAGGAGCTGCCAGAGGAAGTGTGGAGGCAGGTACAAGTACCCAGTTATGCCTTTGAGATGTTGTATGTGATTAGCAAAAGTTTAGAAGGATACAGGCCAAGAGCTGGCATATGGGATGTGATTAATTTAGGATATCTGGTCGGCATGGACAAGTTGGATCGAAGGGTCTGTTTCTCTGCTGTACATCTTTATGGCACTACTAAAATTAAGATGGGTTTCTCTTTTATGGAGAGTTAGCAGAAGATCAACTAATTCTCCTTGGAGCTGAGAAGGTTAGGCAGGGATTTCGACCAGGAGCAGATTTGTTTCCAGGATATTTAATTTACAGAGAGACAGACGGAGAAATTATTAACGTCACAATTTTGAGTAATTACCTTCGGGTAAATGGCAAATAAAACAGGTTAAAAATGTGAAGATTATTGTACTCACTAAGTTCTGAGCATCTGGAACAGTTTGGACGCAGATTCAGTAGTTATTGAGAAAACAAATTTGGAATTTAACTTTTTTAAGGAAGGATTTGGAGGGCTACAGACAAATGGGAGGTGAGTTGGGATAGACTGGCACCATCTCCAGAGCGGCCAGTACAGCTGAATAGCCCCAAACCCCTGTGCTCTGCGTTACTGCCCCATTCACTGTGAATGATGAAGCTCATCCCAGGGCAGAGTCCAAGAGACATACAGCATGGAATTAGACCCTTTGGTTGAACTGGTCCATGCCGACCAGATATCCCAACATTTGGCACATATCCCTCTACACCCTTCCTATTCACATGCCCATCCAGATGCCGAATGGTGTAACTGTACCAGCCTCCACCACTTCCCCGAACCGAAGATTCCATACAGGCACCCATCTCAGTGTGAAAAAAGTTGCCTCTTGGGTCCCTTTTAAATCTTTCCCCTCTCACCTTAAACCTACACCCTCTCGTTCTAGACTCCCCCACCCCAGGGAAAAGCCCTTGTCTATTTTTCCCATCCATACTCCTCATGATTTTAGAAAGCTCTATGAGGTCACCCCTCATCATCCGATGCTCTTGGGAGGAGCCCACTCATGTCACAATGGGGCCCAGGTGATTGACAGCAGCTTCAGACCAATAGGAGAATTGGCGTGATCCTTCGGCCAATGGGAGTGAATTGGGGTGGGTCCAGCAGGCCAACACATGGCCATGAGCTGTGCAGGCGCAGTGTCACTGTGAGAGAGGTCCTCATGAGTGTGAAGGGAGTGGGAGAGACTGCAAAGTCTGGGGAAGAAATTGAGTTATTGTGGACTGGGAGGGTTTATAAACGCACAGTTTTAGGCTGCTAGACTTAAATTAGAAATTCCTGGTAAATTAGAACAAAAAGAACTGCGGATGCTGTAAATCTCACTCAACAGCCAAAAGATACTGGAAAAGCTCAGCAGGTCTGGCAGCATCTGTGAAGAGAAATCGGAGTTAACATTTTGGATCTGCTGACCCTTCCTCAGAACTGATGCTACTGAAAAAAAATGTTGGTATATATGCAAAAGATCGGGGTTAAGGAGTAAATGATAGGTGGTGATAGAGTCCAAAGAGATGGGAGCAGTTGGACAAAGGAATGGATAACGATCTGGCTGGGGCAGGGTGAATAGCCGTTTATGGGGACTGTTAGTGGCTAACTATAGCTAATGTGTAATGGTAGGTTATGTACTAACAAGGCCTGGTGTGTGGGTTAAGAGGCTATGGCGCTAGGACACTGGAGAGTTCAGGACCTAAATTATTGATTTTGATACTGGGGCTAGAGGGGTGCAGGGTCCCCAAGTAGAAGATAAGGTGTTGTTCTTCCAACTTGCGTTAACATGTGGCGCTGGAAAAGCACAGCAGGTCAGGCAGCATCCCAGGAGAAGGATAATCGACGTTTTGGGCATATTCCATTCATCAGGAATGCCGGGATTGGGAGTGGGGTGGGAAGTAAGAGGGCTGAGAGATAAATAAGAGGGATGTGTGGTGTTGGTGGGAAGTGGGCTAGGAAGGCAATGGGTAGATGTAGTTAGAGGGTAATGGAGATAGGGTGGAGTGGATAATTGGAAAGGAAAGTGGACAGGTGGGACAGTTTAAGGGCGTGGTGTCGAGTTGGAGGGTTGGATCTGGGATAAGGCAGGGGAGGGGAGATGAGGAAACCTTGATTCTGTGGTTAAAGGGTCCCAATTTCTTCCTCCAGGCGTCGGGTAGCTGGGATTTGGTGGTGGAGGTGGCCCATGACTTGCATGTCCTTGGAGGAGTGGGTAGGGAAGTTGAAGTGGTCAGCCACAGGATGGTGGGGTTGGTTGGTGCATGTGTCCCAGAAATGCTCCCTGAAACATTCCGCAAGTTGGTGTCCCAGGAGACAACATCGAAAGCAAAGGCCATAATAGGTGAGGTGTTTGGATGTGCAGGAAAATCTCTGCTGGATGGGGAATGGTCCGTTGGAGGTGAGGGGGAGGTGTAGGCACAGGTTTTGCACCTCTTGTATTGACAAGTGAAGGTGCTGTGAGTGGAAGGTGGGTTGTTGGGGAGCATGGATCTGACTAGGATTCACAGGGAATGGTCTCTGTGGAATGCTGAAAGGAATGGAGAGGGAAATATATCTCCGGTGGGATCTGATTGTAGGTGGTGAAAATGGCGGAGGATGATGCGTTGTATCTGGGTGGAAGGTGAGGACTGGGGGGTTCTATCCTTATTGCAGTTGGAGAGGTGTGGTTCAATGGCAGAGGTGCGGGAAGTGGTGGAGATACACTGGAGGGTATTGTTGACCACGTAGGAGGGGAAATTGCAGTCCTTGAAATATGGTGTGTTTTGGAATGTTCTGCCAGCTTGCATCAAGCTTCACTGGAACACTGCAGTAAGCATGAGACAGAGATGTTGGCCAGGGAACAGGTTCGTGTGTTAAAGTAGCAGGCAGCTGGAAGATCGGGGTCTGTTTTGCAGCAGAACGTAGATCATCAACGGCCATTTCCAGCATCTCCACTGAGCTGCTGCCAGACACAGGTTCCTGTCCCCTCCATTCACAGCTATTCACCCTCCCAGCAGATTGTTATCTACTCCTTTCTTTCCAAATGTTATTTTTTCTTTTGGGCTCTGTCCCCACCTATTATTTACTCTTTACCCCCTATCTCCTGCAGTCCAAAGATGTGCAGTAAGGTGAATTGGCCAAGCTAAATTTCCCGTAGTGTTCAGGGATGTATAGGTTAGGTACATTAGTCAGGGTAAATGTAAAATAATAGGGTCGGGGAATGGGTTTGGTTGAGAAACTCTTCAGAGGGTGGATGTGAACATGTTGGGCCGAATGGCCTGTTTCCACACTGTAGGGATTCTAATTTTCCCAGCTGCAGTCAGTTCTGAGTGAGGATCACTGGACCTAGAGTGACCCTTAGTGTGTGCAGGAGGAGGAAAGGGGAGTTGGATCAGTTTAGACTGGAAGGGTTTAATTACACTCTGTACAGGTAGTTAGGCCTGAATTAGAAACTCTTGGTCCCACGTTTACAGCAAATGGGAAAACGGCTGTGGGCCTCAGGCGGTGATGTGTTCTGGGTTATGGCCACCATCTTTATTGGGGACAAGGTACAGCGAGGCGCATGGGCATATCCTCTTCCTGGGTGGGGTCGGGGTGATTTGAAGAGGAGCATTTACACATCAAACACATACCAAGAGAAGTATTTGTCTTTACTGTTCAGCCTGCACTGACTGTGAGTTTTATTTTGTGAATTCATTTTATAGGATTTTATTTGAGAATAATTGAGACAGGGATCTCAAAATCAACTTTCTATCGTTAGCAGGGTCATCAGGATTGGAATACCATTGACATTTAACTGGGGAAGGAGAAAGGTGTGTCTGTTCTGTCTGTGGGAAAGTATCTCTTTTTTTCAAGCAAAAAGCAGAAAGATGTTCGAAGGGATCACCCTTTGGGTTTGTGCTCAATTCTGGGCCCTGAGAGGGAACACAGATTTGTCCAAATTACACCTCGTCTCTACATAGGAACTGTCAGATTTAGACCCAATCACCCACTTTCTGATGTTAACCTGTAAACTCCTCATTTTCAATTCCCTGCAAGCTTCTGATTAAAATTCCTTATGGACTCAAATTCCAGCACCATTTCGGGTGGAATGTTCCAGGTTTTGACAACTGTCTGTTCATTCAGAAACTGCTGAGGTCCGTATTGACTCTGGGGTTACAAAGGGCTGAATTGAAAGATGAGATGCAGTTCTTCAGCTCCCATTGAGATGCATTGGAACAGGACAGGAGGCTGAGGGCAGTGTAGGTGTGAGCAGACAATGAAAATGACAGGGCTGCACCGTGAGGGCTGCTTGGTTCAATGAGAGTGTTTTGGAGTTGGGTGTAAATAGAGCGAGGGGAGACAGGGAGAAGGTGAACCACAGCTTCAGTTTTAGTCCAGGCCATTCAGCAATTCACATGTTCCCAAAGGGAACAGCCAACTTGTAAGCGATACCTGCTGAGTGTTTTCTTTTAAAACAGTTTTTAAAGTGTAAAATGTCAGCTTAAGTAAAGATCGGGGCTTTTGATGATAATGGAAATGTTGGAAGAGAAGGAAGGTTTTTGCTCATTTAAATTCTCCTAATGGGAGTAACTAGCTGAAACTAGAGACACATTGTTACAGGAGCCCTCAGACCCGTGGGGCGCTCCTCTTGTACAATGTGGGAAATAAGGGACACTTCCAGTGTCCCTGACGGCTGTGTGTGCAGGAAGGGTGTCCATCTGCAGCTACTGGGAAACTGCTTTTCAGACCTGGAGCTGAGAGTGGACTCACTGTGGAGCAATACTGAGAATGTTATGGACGGCACGTTTAGTGAGTTAGTCACACTGCAGGTGAGGGTTACACAGGCAGAAAGGGAATGGGTGACCATCAGATCAAGCAAAAGGCTCAGGAAGGGAGTGCAGGACTCCCCATGATCATTCCGCTTCTCATACAGATATTGTGCACCGCTTGGGATTCTATAAGGGAGGGAACAGGTGGGGTTGCCTCTCAGGGGAAATCAGCAACAGCCAGGTTCATGACCCCACAGAGAGCTCCGCTGCACAGAACGGGAGGAAGGAGAATGGCAGAGCTATAGTGACAGGGGATCCAGTACTCAGGGTCAGAGACAGGCGTGTCTGTGGCCACTGACATGAATCCAGGACAGTGGAATTGAACCCAGGTCCATTTATTGATAAAGTGCACAGACTAATAAAGGTCAACGTCCCAAATGCAACCTTCAGCACTTGGTCACCCGAAAGCTCTATTTTCCAGGGTCTGTGCACTTACTCTGAGCCCTTCAGAGGGATTGAAGGGGATGGGGAGAAAACAGGAACAGGATTGTGTTGTAGATCTACAAACTAACCGTCACCCTCCCCTCTCGGTCTCCCCCCTCTGTCTCCCACCCCCATCGTACCTCCTCCCCACCGCAGGGAAAAGACCTTGTGTATTTACCTTATCCATGCCCCTACTCATTTTATAAACCTCTATAAGGTCACCCATCAGCCTCTGACGCTCCAGGGAAAACGGTGTATTCATCCTCTCCCTATAGCTCAAATCCTCCAACCCTGGCAACATGCTTGTAATACTTTTCTGACCCCTTTCATGTTTCACAATATTGTTTTGAGAGGAAGGAGACCCGAATTGCACGCAATATTCCAAGCATGACCTAACCAATGTCTGTATAGCCGCAACATGACCTCCCAACTCCTATACTCAGTGCTCTGACCAATAAAGGAAAGCATATTAAACACCTTCTTCACTATCCTATCTACCTACGATTCTGCTTTCAATGAGCTGTGAACCTGCACTCCAAGGTCTCTTTGTTCAGCAGCGCTCCCGAGGACCTTACCATTAAGTGTATACATCCTGCTAATATTTGCTTTTCCAAAATGTAGCACCTCACATTTATCTGAATTAAACTCCATTTGCCAATCCTCAACCATCTGACCAAGATCCCGTTGTAATCTGAGATAATCTTATTCACTGTCCACTACACCTCCAATTTTGATGTCATCTTACTAACAATACTTTCTATATTCACTTCCAAATCATTTATATAAATTATGAAAATTAGTGGATCCAGCACCGATCCTTTGTGACACCCCACTGGTCACAGGTCTCCAATCTGAAAAGTAACCTTCTGGCACCACCCTCTGTCTTCTACCTCTGAGCCAGTTTTGTATCCAAACGGCTCGTTCTCTCTCTGTATTCCGTGAGATCTAACCTTGCTAACTAATCTCCCATGGGGAACCTTCTTGAACGCCTTACTGAAGACCATGTAGATGATTTCCACCCTTTTGCCCTGACTTAAGTTCATGAGACGTGATTTCTCACACACAAAGCTGTTAATAGTATACAGGACTTAACTCTGTACATTGGAGTCTGCGTCACCCAGTTATGGGTGTTCATATTCTGGATAAAGTTCACGTACACCAGCTTTGTGTTAGTGACTGTGTATCGAGTCTTATTAATATCACCAACACAGTGAGTTCCTTTTCAAAGGCAGTCCCTATATCCCTAACCCTGCTCCCATCTGCTCTGTCTCCTCCATCCCCACCAGAGACAGTAAGTGGTAGGAGCTCATGGAGTTTCCATGTGAGTGAGACGGAGAACATCTTCCCTTCTTTCCTCTAGTCCACTAAGAAATGGTGGTAGTGTCCTTACCTCTGGACCAGGAGGATCAGGTTCAAAGTTGAGTGACAGCATCTTTGAAGTGGCTGATTGGAAAACCTGCCCAAGCCACCAGGCCATACTGTCTCCCAGCTGTCCCTGCCTGAGCCTCTAAACAAAACCTTCCTGTAGTTTCTCTCCTGTTAGACTCTCCCATTGCTCAGTTTGTCCAGGATCCCCCCTGCTGCTGCACTGCTCATGTCCCTCACTGACCTGTCCATCCCCCAGTGTCCTCCACATTCATTCATTGTTTACAATCCCATTGTCCCAGTCCTCCAGCCCCGCCCCCTCCACCCTATTGGGCAGTGGCTGCTGTCAATCACTCAGGCTCCTGTGTGATCTGGAGCATGCTCAGCAGGAGGGGAGACCAGTGCATGGGTGCATGGGCGCAGTGCTGGGCAATTGTTGGTGTATGTGCAAGGTGGGTCAGTGCCAGGGAGAGCGGCTGTGGGTGTGTGGGATTGATCTTTCATTGGCAGCTCACTCCCTTCCTCCCTCTGGGAACAGGTCCCAGGGGAATGGCCCCTCCCCTGGTATCGGGACAAGTGGTCGGCGTATCAGTGGGGGAGTATTTTGCAGAAAGTTATCAGAACTCGGGTGAAGATTCAGGGATGTTACGGAGAGGAACATTCATTTTAGTTCATTTTTATTCAACCAGATATGATTTGGCCAGTGTGTGCAGGATGGTTCTCATCAGAGGATCGGAGTAGGGGAATAAATAAGAGGTTCCAGATTGGTGGGGAAAAAGTCAGTCCGTTCTGTCCCAGAAGGAAGCCCTGGGAGGTGTAGGGAGGATTCACCAACACCCAGGAGGCTCCGAGTCAGACTCATTGATTTGATTAGATTAGATTTCCTACAGTGTGGAAACAGGCCCTTCGGCCCAAACAGTCTACACCGACCCTCGGGTTACCCACCCAGACCCAGTTCCCTCTGATTAATGCATCTAATATTATGGGCAATTTAGCCTGGCCGATTCACCTGACCTGCGCATCTTTGGATTGCTGGAATCGAACCTGTGACCCTGGTGCTGTGGGGCTGCCGTGCCATCGTGCCACCCCTTTTTTTGGTTTTTAGTCTGTAGGCAGGAGCTAGGAAGCTGAATTGAAAGAGAGGAGAGTGTTAGAACTAGGTGTGGAGGGAAGGAGTGAGGAGATTATTTTGGATTTCAGTTCACAGAAGAGAGAAATTGTGAGACTGAGATTTAAAGCTTTGGGGGAACAAAGAAACTGCAATTTAATACTATAATTGTCTTATGAATTTCCATCCTGTGTTAACGGTGGTGACTTGTTTTCTCTGTTGTAGAGAACTGAAAGGGCAGATTTGCAGATGAGAAATTTAAATTGAACTTCATTTTCAGTTTTGATAGTTACTTGATCCGTGCCGATCTGAATATCATTGGCCTTTTTCATGTGGAAGGGAAGGTGTGTATTCTGTCCGTGGGTGAATATTTCAAATTTCAATGTATAATTTCAGTTACATCACACTGCAAATTTTTGCTATAAACTCTGTGTTATGATCGAGCCCTCCACAATCACCTGATGAAGGAGCGTCGCTCCGAAAGCTAGTGTGCTTCCAATTAAACCTGTTGGACTACAGCCTGGTGTTGTGTGATTTTTAACTTTGTACACCCTAGTCCAACACCAGCATCTCCAAATCATGACTCCTTTGGGGAGGGTGGTGAGTTTTGGATTCAGCTTTCCAGTTATTACCATAAGAAGATGAGCACTGGGTACAGGAGAGGCAATGCAGCCCTTCGAACCAGCCCCACCATTTAATACGGTGATGATTGAGCTCACCTCGGTCTCAGCTGGGTTTTCCTGCCTGCTCTCTCTCACCCTTCATCTCATTGCAAATTCAACATCTGTATCTCTTCATTAAATCTGCTCATTGTCCTGGCATCCACTGCATTTTGAAGAGGGAATTCCACAGATTCACAGCACATTGAGATAGGTACATTCTTCTTCATGAAATTAGAATAGAACCCCTACAGTGCAGAAACAGGGTATTCGTCCATGGAGTCCACACCAACCCTATAATGAGCATCCCATTCAGACTCACCCATTCCCTGTATTTCCCATGGTTAATGGCTTAACCTGCACAGGCATGGACACTGTGGGCAATTTAGCATATCCAATCCTCCTAACCTGCACATCTTTGGACTGTGGGATGAAACGGGAGCACCCAGAGGAAACCCGCTCAGACACGGGGAGAACGTGTAAACTCCACACAGTCACCTAAGGCTAAAATCAAATCCAGGTCCCTGACACTGTGAGTCAGCAGTGCTAACCATTGAGCCACCTCTGCTTAAAATCTGCTCCTCCTATTCACTTCCCACGCCCCAGTTGGCTGAATCTATATTCCTTACATCAGAAAATCAGGTTGTGGAAGCAGGTGTCTCAGTAAAACCCAGTGACAGCCCATATGTCCTGTGTGTCTGAATGGGGATCCTATACACAACACCCTCCAGTCCACATTTTTCATACACTTTCCAGAGACAGGGCTCCAGTGGCTTCTTGGGGACTACAACACCCACAATCCCTGTGGCAGGGACCACACGTGTGTGGGGAAACCCCGCACTGTACATGTACAGAATGTGGGCGGGTTTTGGAGCATGTGCTTTAGGTAAGTATACTTTGCAGAAAGTATTTCACACTGTGATTGGCTGGGCTGAAGGGATGCATCTGCTTCTGGTATTGATCTGTTAGGGGGTCACCACACCCATGTGGGACCACTCTCCATCCCCAATTCATTGTAATGCTGGGAATCAACAAATGGGAAACAAAGAAGGATCTGACCCATTCTCCCAGACTGAAGGTTCCTCTTCTGTCCAGGATCTGCCACCTCCCTTTCTGTTTCCTTTTGTTTCATTCTGCTGTTACATTATTGACTTGCAGCAACTGAAGGGAAAGGAAGTGAACCCAGAAAGGGTGCAGAGTCTAACCAGGGACGGGAAGTGGTGGCATGGATCTGTTTATCAGTAACTCCATGACAATGGGGAGGGTGTACACTAGGGGGTAGCAGAGTCAGAATGGTGGGAGAGAGTAAGTGGGCTGGAGGGTAACAGCTTCGGGGGAAGAAAGGGGAAAAAGATATTCCAGAGAAGCTAGAATTGTCTGCTCTGAATTTCTAACCTGTACATATTCCTTTATACAGGGTGCTACATGGTGAAGGTTTGCAGACTGAAATCTCAAAATCATGTGCAGATTGTGATTATGTTAACCAGCATTTGAAGAACCAAAGATAGAGAATCACTCGGCCAAAATCCTGCAACACTCCCTCACAGCATTGTTGGTCTATCTGCACCAAATGGACTGTGAATGGTTCAAGACAGCAGCTCACTCCCATCTTCTCAAGGGTAACTAGAGATGGGGAATAAATGCTGGCTGAGCCAGTGATGCCCATATCCTGGAAATGGTTTCTATCTCTAGTTGTTGAACCCCAGTTGATGGTACTGCAGGATGATGAGGGACGCTGAGTGCATCCTCCAGGAGGCAGCACCATCACATTACCCCTGCCTACACCCACACAGTAACACCGCAACGTCACTGGAACAAAAGGCAGTGAAACCAAAGGAGGACTGAGATATAGCTCTTCGAGGTAAAGTCATGAAAGGGGATTGGAACACAGCAGGCACAGGAGACTGAGCTGGATGGTCAGCTGTTTCCCATTGAATGTTGGAGCAGGATTGAAAGGCTGAATGGTCTCCTCCTGCTGCTATCTCCCAGGTATGTATATAGCCATGGAGCCCGGGTAGGAAGGAGTGGGCAGGGATTCTCCAGGAGATTGCACTTCCACAACAGGTTTCAGTGAGGGAAGGTTTGATGGATTTTATTTAACATTTATCTTTAACACAAAGTTTGTAAATTTTGGTTTTAAAATGTTGTAAAAGTTTTTTGCACAGCAAATAAAATTAAAGAAAATAAATTAAACTGTCTGAATATAACAGTTTTAAAACTTTCAACCACTGTAAAACAAAATCCCTTTTGTCACGGACACCATCACTTTCCAGTTACTCAAGCTCCAGGGAAATATTCCCTCCCTGTCTGAACCTTTGGTTTGATGTAATTGCTTTTCAGGTCTCCTTCTGTGAGCTGCGACGCGTTCTTTTTCCCCATTTCCCTGACACAGAAATGTTATCACAGCAACCTTCCCACCATCAACATCATCATTATGCCATTTTGCTTTTGGTTAACATATAATCACCAGCAGTGCAAAAGTGAGGACTGCAGATGCTGGAAACCAGAGCCGAGATTAGAGTGGTGCTGGAAAAGGGCTTTTGCCAAAACGTTGATTTTCCGGCTCCCCGGATCCTGCCTGACCTGCTGTGCTTTTCCAGCACCACTCTAATCTAGACATATCACCACCAACAGTAAACCATTTGTGTAACCAATTGAATATTTCCAAAGAAAGCCCATTACGGGCCAAGCAAACCATTACAAGTGACAGAGTGAGAAGGGACTAAATCAAAGTAGAGTTGTGGGGAGGGGGCAGCGGTGGGGATAAAGCACTGTATCCCCTGCGGTGCCCACCTCTATCTAAAGGCATCGAGAGAATTGATACACACCACATGGTCCTTCTCCAAGGACACCCGGCTGTGTAGCCTTTATCCTCAATCATAGAATAGAGTCCCTACAGTGTGGAAGTAGAGCACTGGCCCATCAAATCGCGCCGACCATCCAAAGAACATCACACCCAGAGCACGCTATCACTGTAACACTGCATGACCCATGGCTGATCCACCTAGTCTGCACAATCCTGGATACTGTGGACAATTTAGCATGACTGATCCACTTGCACATCTTTGGACTGTGGGAGGAAACCAGAGCACCTGGAGGGGACCCACACTATCATGGGGAGAATGTGGGGACTCCACACAGGCCGTTGACCAAGGCTGGACTCCAACCTTGTACCTGATGCTGTGAAGCAGCAGTGCTACAATCACAATTTAAATCAAAACAGATGATCCTTGCGCATTGTCACATTACTGTTTTTAGAGACTTACTGCCCAGAGACACAGCCTGAGGTTCAGAAAGTGGCAATGTAAGATCAGTCAACTCCAGCCCAGTTAATGTGGTTAACAACATCAATACTCCAACAGTGTCATCATGTAAAAGGTCAGAGAAATTGATCCATCAGCCTCAAACTGACTGACCACGTGGCTGTCAGTGACTCCAACACAAGTGAATGGAAACATTGCTCAGAGCCTGTTTCTGTAACATTCTACACAACCAGGAAATAAAAAAACGAATAATTAGCTGAAAACAAGGCAACTGCTCTGTTAGAGTCAAAATCATTCAATGTTCAGTTATTGACCATTACTGACTCTCAGAATATTCTAATCTGCAGAATCACAGTAAAAGGGGAAAGTAAACAACATTCTTGGCAAAGACTTAATGAACCAACTGCTTGTATAAAAACAGCTTGGAACAAAGGGGCTGAATCCTCCACAAACTGACAAACACAGATACCATCAGATTTATAGATAAAGATTGGAATTCTTTGGAAAAACACTTCCCTGCTTATGGTGTGCGGTAAAAACCATTCTCAGTGAAAAGAATATGTTTCCCCTCAGAAAAGCAGGTGTGTCGCGCACTTACAGACTGACTTACAGACAAAGGAAACCTGATCTGAGACTCGCAGGTTAATGAAGCTATTAGTGACAGCCCATTGCACACAACAAGAGCTTAGACCACAACAGATTCTAGTGAAACCAACAATGCAATGAAAAAGGTGAAATAGTCTTTAAAATCATGCAGCCTCTCTCAATCAAATAATCCTAGTCGACTTCCAAACATTTTAAAACTATTAATACCAATGTATATGTATTTATTTACTTTCCTAATTTCCTCCAAAAAATATATATGATTATTCTCTTCACAATATATTTTAAATGGTCAATTAATAATCTCAATTCATTTCCAATTATTCTTAGTATAAAACAACTTGCAAACTAAAATAGTTTTCATGTTAATAATGACACTGGAAACATTGTTATGTAGTTTAACCATATTTCCAAATATTGTTTTGGTTCATTATTGCAGTGAAGCTAAACATAAAGTCTATTGATTTTCTCTGATATCCTTCCATTACTTTATTCCCTAATAACAATGCCCATGGTGTAATGGGTGACAAGCATTAAATAAAATTGAATTTTCATTGCAAGAACTTGTGCAAAGATTCACATATTATTCAGTTCATTCACTGTCGTTGATTATCAGGGTTATTTTCACTGGATGATCACATTAAATTTACTTAAATAAACACAGGAGAATTTTCACCTCTATAGATATGTAAAGTGAATGTCGAATTACTAATATTTCAAGTCAAACCAAATTTACATTTTGTTCTGTTTTATTCCAGGAATGACAGGATGAGTTACATTATTGTGGGAAACAGGAACAAGTGAAGGTGGTGGCTCTCAGACGTGAGGCCTAAAGGAAGCCTGAGGTGTGTAAGGACCATGGGGGTTTACCAAACCCCAACCTGTGATGATGAAATAGGTTTGATGTATTTTAAAGATGACATGGGACCCCATTTAACTGTAATCATAAATATGGGACTCCCAGTGGGAGATAATTTTAACCACATTCTGAATTGGGCCATGACAGCTGAGGCAAACTCCGAAACAAAGGGGAATAGCTGAAGTGCAGGGAGGGTAACCAGACCCACAATGTTACAAGTGAAGCAGGAAAGGGCACACAGCCAAGGAACGTAGGCAGAGAGAGGGAGATAGATGTTCACATTGTGTGTGTGCATGAGTTCACGTAGGCACATGAATATTCATTGATGCTGTGTTTGGGAACTAGTAGAACATATTATTAATACAGGAACACCTGTATCAATTACTGATACGGATTTGCCCCTTACCCCTCAATTACTAAAATGAGAGCAGTTGGAGAGGGAATCGAGGAAACTGGATGAAATAAACCTGTCCCAATGCAGATCATGGATATGGAAAAATATATTCAGATATGGGAGTGTGAAACTGAGGAAAGGACCATTCTGGGAGTTGCCATTTTAGAACAGTTCCGAAGAACTATTGACGTAGAGACACAAACTGTAATATGGGAACAACCTGGCTAGGCCCGGGACAGGAAGCAAAGGAGAGGCAACATCTCCAGAGTAGTTACCTTGCAGGGAGACTGGAGCAGTCAGAGAATCTGGGGAGTTATAGCTAGGACCCAAACAGCAGTGTGGGGAACTCAAACAGGAATGTGGGTTATTATCTGCAGATCCTGTAAAGATCGAGGGTCCTCTCACTCCCCACATAAACAGGATCCCATTAAAGCCGGGGCTGAGGAGGCAGTAATTGAGACAGTAACAGATTGAGAGAAGCAGGAAATAGTCAGACCAACAGTATCACAGACGAACTCACAGAAGCCGAACGGCTCATCCCACCTCACTATTGATTATACCTCCCTCAGTAAATCCGCCACTAAACAGTATCCTACAGTAGCGAACCACACCACTTCAGTTAATGGATTAAAATTGCAACAGGATACAGTCTCAGCCCTTGATATTGTGAATGGGTTCCTGTGGACCTGGAATGGCAGAATAAGCTAATATTTACTGTCTGAGGAAAGCAGTAGACCTGGATCCAGTTACCTCAGGGATCCCGTAATATTCCAGTATATCCCACTGATATATGGCTGATGGAGTTAGTCAATTTAATCTTACCAACATCTCATCACCTCAGTTGAAGAGAAAGAACATATCCAGATATCACACAGAGTATTGTGTCAGGTCAGGCAGGCCGAGCTTAAAATTAACCCACAGAACGTGGGAAGGTAGGGGGAGATGTACCTGGGACATCACATCAGGGAGATCAAATCAGGAAGGGAGGGGGACAATCCCAGTGTAACGAAAGATCATGATTTCAAAACTATACACCCACACACCGTGAAGGGGATAAGGCAAACTTTAGGATTGTTTAATTATTGGAGGACTTTTGTGGAGAATTACCCAGAAATGGCAGAACCATCACGAGCCCTGACAGAAGCACGGACATTAGCCAGGGGTCAGGGAGTCAGCATATACACAGACAGACAGCATTCCTTTGGTATAGTTCATGACCAAGTGTTGGCCTGGGCTCGGTGAGGGTACATCACCCTGTCTGGGGGCATATAGAGCATGAAGGACAGATCAGAGAGTTTGTGGAAGCAGCTACCTTTCCCAGAGAAGCAGCAATAATGAAGAATAGAGCTCACAGGGAAGTAGAAACCCCACACCAACAGGGCAGTGAGTATGTGGGGAAGGCAGGTGAATAGACAATAGGTGCAGGAGTAGGCTGTTCTGCCCTTCGAGATAGCACCATCTTTCATTATGATGATGGATGATCATCCTCAATCAGTATCCTGCTCCTGCCTCATCCCCATAACCCTTTATCCCACTATCCTTAACAGCTCTATCCAACTCTTTCTTGAAAGTATCCAGAGATTTGGCCTCCACAGCCCTCTGGGGCAGAGCATTCCATACATCCACTACTCTCTGGGTGAAGTAGTTTCTCCTCAACTCTGTTCTAAGTGGCCTACTCCTTATTTTTAAACTGTGTCCTCTAGTTCGGGACTCACCCATCAGCGGAAACATGCTTCCTGTCTCTAGAATGTCCAATCCTTTAATAATCTTACACGTGAAATACTGACTGAAACAGTGAAGACATTTGAGGAGATGGCAATGGGTGTAGCTACAGAAGTGAGAGAGGAAGGTTTAAAGATATTCCCAGAAACAGTCCCACAACAGGAGAAACAGGAATGGGAAAAGGGTGGGACAATAATAGGACAAGACAAAGTCTGGATGATCCAGCAGTGTCACCACACTGTATAAGACAAACAGTATTAAAATCATATCATGGACTGGTCCATATTGGGCAGGATAAAATGCAATATCAGATGATCCACTACAATCCTTGCCTGGAACAGGGAGAAATACAGCAAGGTTTTGTCGAAGGTGTGTAATGTGTTCACAGTGTGAGCCAGGGAAAGCAATCAGGATAAAATGGAGGCAGCCCAGGGGCCCATGGGAACAATTACAGACGGATTTTACACACACACACCCATCCCAATCCCAGGAAAGGACGTCCTACTGGGTTTTAATAAATAGGTTTACTCAGTGGGTGGAAGCATTCCCCTGCAGATTATGACCAAGGGTCAAATGTTACAGGGAACATAGCTCTTTAGCTATGTGCCCTGTTTGGTACTGAACAGAAATCCCATCCCCCATACCACCCCCAGAGCTCTGGGACAGTAGAAGGAATGACGCAGACACTGAAAGCTAATCTGACTAAGGCTCTCTCAGAGACAGGCAGCGATGGGTTAGAGTACTCCACACCAGCCTAGTGAAACTGAGGACAACCCCAGCAAAAGGGGACGGGACTGTCCCCTCTTGAATTAGTGACTGGATGGACTATGCAGATGCCACAGGGTATGGTAGTGGGAGGGCCGGAGATGTGTGGTAGTGGGAGGGCCGGAGATGTGTGGTAGTGGGACAGCCGGAGGTGTGTGGTAGTGGGAGGGCCGGAGATGTGTGGTAGTGGGAGGGCCGGAGATGTGTGGTAGTGGGAGGGCCGGAGGTGTGTGGTAGTGGGAGGGCCGGAGATGTGTGGTAGTGGGAGAGCCGGAGGTGTGTGGTAGTGGGAGAGCCGGAGATGTGTGGTGGTGGGAGGGCCGGAGATGTGTGGTGGTGGGAGGGCCGGAGATGTGTGGTAGTGGGAGGGCCGGAGATGTGTGGTAGTGGGAGGGCTGGAGATGTGCAATGACAACGATAGGGTTAAACCATTTGTGAAAGAACTGGCAAAGCAGCTGCATGAGCTGAGAGAATCAGAGACTGTGGAAGGGAACACGGAAATATCCGAGTGACATTCCAAATCCTGGAGTTCAGGTCAGGGGGAAAATATTACTGGAACATATGAAGTAAACACATCAAAATGCTGGAGTTATCTGGGGGAGCCAGAGAGGGACCTCTCCCATCTTGTATTAGTAAGGAGCTCTGAATAAACGTTGGTCATGCTGCTCATCACAGAACTCAAGGCTCCTCTTTGATATTTCTCCCAGCAACAATTGTGCAGGGGCATGTTGCTGGCTGGAGGTCTATGGCTAGTGCTGTTCCACAAGGATCAGACCTGGGCCATCTGTTGCTTGTAATGTATATAAATGAAAAGTTTGAAAACGTAAATGATTTAATTAGCAAGTTTGTAGATGGCACAAACTGTTGAAGTTGTGAATCATGAAGAATGATGTCAAAGGATACAGCAAGAAAGAGATGAGTCAGAAAGTTTTGTGGAGAAATTGCAGATATATTTTAATTCAGACAAGTGTGAGGTGATGAGTTTTGGAAGACACATAGCAAGAGGAATGTATACACTAAACGGAAGGGCCCTGAGCAGCATTGGTATACAGATGGATCTTCAGTTGCAAGCTGAAAGATCCCTGAAAGTGGTGAAGGAGGTGAATGGCAGGGCTTGCCTTCTTCTGTCAGGGGAGTGAATATAAACCTAGAATCAGGCCACCTTTGGGGTATTGTGTGCCGTTTTGATCACCACATTATAGGTAGAATGTGAAGGCTTTTGGGAAGGTGGAAACAGGTTTACCAGAATGTTGCCTGGATTGGGATAGGTTGGAAAATCTTGGATTGTTGTCTTTGGAAAATCAATGGCTGTGGGGTGACCCAACTGGCATAGACAGAGTTTGTAAACCATGGTTTACTACAGAAATTGCATCTCTTGTTAAGAAGAAGAAAGAGGCTTATGTGTTGATGAGGCAAAATGGTACAGATGAAGCAATAGAGACTTACAGATCAGCTAGGAAGGATTTAAAGAGAGAGTTAAAAATAAACAAAGGGAGGACACGAGCAGTCTTTAGCAAACAGAATAAAGGGTAACCCTGAAATTTTCTATAGGTATGTGAAGAATAAAAGGATGATTAGGGTAGGAATAGGGCTAATCAAAGACAGAAGTGGGAAGTCGAGTGTGCACCCTGCAGAGATCGGAGAAGTGCTAAATGAACATTTCTCAATGGTGTTTACACAGGAAAAGGGGAATACTGTAGAGGACAAAACTTGGTACGAGATATTAGACGAGAAAGGATTGAGGTTAGTTACGCACAGGTGTTATCAATTCTAGAAGGAGTGAAAGTAGACAAGTCCCCATGGGGTTTATCCGAGGATTCTCAGGGAAGCTCGGGAGGAGATAGCAGAGCCTTTGGCTTTGATATTTGAGTCACATTGTCTATGGGTTTAGTACCCGAGGACTGGAGGATTGCAAATGTTGTGGCCTTGTTCAAGAAGGGCGGCAGAGATGACCCAGGTAACTATAGACCAGTGAGCCTTCCTTCCATTGTAGGAAAGGTTTTGGAAAGGATTATAAGAGATAACAGTTATAATCATCTAACAAGCAACAATTTGATTTCAGATAGTCAATATAGTTTGGTCAAGGGCAGGTCGTGTCTCATAAACTTCATTGAGTTTTTTGAGAAGGTGACGAAGCATTTAGATGAGACTAGGGCAGTTGACATGGTATACATGGACTTCAGTAAAGCCTTCAATAAGGTTCCACATGGTAGGTTGATGGAGAAAATGCAGAGGCATGGAGTTGAGGGTGATTTAGCAGTTTGGATTAGAACCTGGCTTTCTGAAAGAAGGCAGCGAGTGGTGGTTGATGGAAAATATTCAGTCTGGAACCCAGTTACTAGTGGTGTTCCACAAGGATCTGTTTTGGGACCACTGCTGTTTGTCATTTTTATAAATGACTTAGACGCAGGCATAGGTGGATGGATTAGGAAATTTGCAGACGACACTAAAGTCTGTGGAGTAGTAGACAGTTTGGAAGGATGTTACAAGTTGCAGGGGGATTTCGATAACCTGCAGAATTGGGCTGAGAGGTGCAAGTGGAGTCCAATGTAGCTAAATGTGAAGTGATGCACTTTGGGAAGAATAACAGGAAGGCAGAGTACTGGGTCAATGGAAAGATTCTTGGTAGTATGGATGTGAAGAGCGATCTTGGAGTCCACGTACATAGATCCCTGAAAGTTGCCACCCAGGTGGATAGTGCTGTTAAGGCGGCATACGGTGTGTTAGGTTTCATTGGTAGAGGGATTGAGTTCTGGAACCGCAATATCATGCTGCAACCATACAAAATGCTGGTGCAGCCACAGTTTAATATTGTGTACAGTTCTGGTCGCCCCATTACAAAAAAACATGTGGAACATTGGAAAAGGTGCAGAGGAGATTTATCAGGATGGTGCCTGGTCTGGAGGGAAGGTCTTATAAGGAAAGGCTGAGAGACTTGGATCTGTTCTCATTGGAAAGAAGGCGGCTAAGGGGGGGATTTGAAAGAAACTTGCAAGATGATCAGAGGATTAGATATGGTAGACAGTGAAAGTCTTTTTCTTAGGATGATGACGATAGCTTGTACAAGAGGGTACAACTACAAATTGAAGGGTGATAGATATAAGACAGATGTCAGAGGCAAATTCTTTACACACAGAGAGTGTGAACTGTGTGGAATGCTCTATCAGCTAAGGTAGTCAACTCAGCCACATTAGGGTGATTTACATAATCCTGAGATAAATTCATGGATGACTTTGGGATATATAGGGGGACGAGTTGAGAAAATTCCACAGGTCGGCGCAACATTGAGGGCCGAAGGACCTGTTCTGCACTGTATTGTTCTATATTCTATGTTCTATAATCTGAATCTTTTTCCAAGGCAGAAATGAGAAATTCCAGAGGCCATAGATTTCAGGGGATAGGGGGAAATTTAAAGAAAATAAAAACCGAGAGAACAACAGATGCTGTAAATCAGAAATAAAAACAGAAGCTTCTGGAAATGCTCAACAAGTCTGGAAGCATCTGTAAAGAGAAATAAGAGTTCACGTTTCAGATGAAGAACCAGAAACATTAACGGATTTTTATTTTCTCAGATGCTGCAAGACCGGCTGAACCTTTCCAACAACATGTGAAAGTTTAAAGGGAGTTATGTCAGGCAAGTTTCTAATGCAAAAGGTGGTAGATGACTAGAATGTACTCTCCTGGGAGGTGGTAAAAGCAGAAACAATCACCATGCTTAAGAGAAATTTGGGCAGGCACATAAGCATGCAAGGGGTTGGCAGGGATATGGATCATGTCCAGGCAGGTGGAAGTAGTTTAGAATGGCATCATGGTCTGCACAGACACGGTGGGCCGATTATTCCGGTGCTGTCCTGTTCTGTTTTCCAGGGGGTACAATATGTGGAGCGAGAGATAATATTTTGAGTGGAATATGTCTCTTCTTTAGAACACACAGTAAGTTGATGCATTTTGAGAGAAACAATGCAGAAAGGGAATATATATTTGAATGGCACAGACACAGAGAGCAGGACAGCGGGAGTGGGGACAATGTGCACCAATCGTTAAAACAGAGGCAACATATAGTGTCTTGAGTAAAAGAAATGGGATGCTGGGCTTCATTAATGGGAGAATGATAACAAACTCACGGAAAAGATGCTGACCCTTGACAAAGCTCTAGTTAGGTCACAGTCAATCATTGCATCCAATTCTGGTCAACAGATTCCGGGTCAGAATGGGAAGTTAAAATACCATAGAGGGGCCACTTCCATACCTTTTGCTTCTCTTTCAGGACACCGTGGGGTCTCAAGGGTTAAACATTCCCTTGCCAAAGGCCTTATTGCATCAACTGAAGGCCTGTACTCTTATAATACAGACAGGACACCTCAGAAGGGGGGAGGCTGACAGTATCTCAAAATAGAACCTCTTGCAGCCATACATGTGGATTCCCCCGTAACCCCAGAAAGAGGAATTTGCCCTTTCCAGACAAGACTGAGTGCCCTGGGCAAAACCCTGTTAAACTGCCTCCCGCTCCCATTGTCTTACCTCCCCTCCATATTAGCATAGGTAAGTGAATCCCCCATTTACTGAAGGAAGAACCCTTCTGCCTTAATCTCTTCCCATCAACACATAATCATGAACAATGTGATAATCAGTTTCTGTAATCCATCACACGTTATCACAGGACATCGTCATTCATCAAGCTTTGTAAGGTCATAATTACCTACTTTAAACTATGTAATGGCAACCGCCCATGTGACTGATATGCCTTTGTCTAATTCCTATTAAATATACTGTCTCTGTGGGTAAGGCAGAGATTCGTGAAGAACAGTCTCTGCAAGTAGACACTCGGCTACTTTAGAGACACTTTGAAACTCTCGCCGGCTGTCCAATAATAAAGCTACTGCTGTTGTGCAGAAAACTTGCATCGTCTGGATTTGTGGAACAAAATAGGCACCAACAATGAAGGATATGAGTGATCTTCAGGGTGTGGAGTACAGACTTACTGGAGTGGTTCACTGATGAAGACAATGCAGTCACTGGATTGATTTGAAGAAATTGTGATTTTCTTTGAAGTAAACAAGTTGAATATATTTTTGATAGAGCTGTATAAGATTATAACAGACCTAGATATAGCAGACAAAAATATCTGTATTCGATAGGTGATGGCACAAGAATTAAGGTCAGATGTAAGGTTTTGAGACAGCCGGAGATGAGCAAGTGTTTCTGCTGTCTGTATTGGCTGGAAATATGCAGAACATGCTGCCTATTATGGTGGTGCAAGCAGAGAAGATGAATGATTGATAAAAACAATTAGATCAGATCAGAGGGAAATAAACTTGCAGAGTTTGGGGGACGTATGGGGAGTGAGAATATTGGATTCGGCTACAGAGAGCCAGCTTGGATTTGATGGGCCTCTCTCTGTGCTGTAATGCATTTTATTTGGACTTGCTTAAATTGCTCTGGTCACCGATTAAGTTGTCATTTAGGGAAATCTGCTCAGTGATCCTACTCAGTCCAATACAGACTGTCCCTCCACAGCAGGAGATAATATTTACTGCTTTATACTGGGTTCTGGGAGGGGGGGGTGGAGGGGTTGTGGTGGGGGGTGGGGGGCTAACGGTGTGTGTAACAGTCTGTTAGCATTTATCTGAAATGGCAAAACACCAGTGCAGCCACACTAGGGACCGACTCTGGAAATGTGAGGAATGCCAGAAGGGAATTCTTTACCCATTCCCACCTGGAAACTGGCCAAACCAGTCAGACTGGGGAGAAGCTGTTCACCTGCTCTGTGCGTGTGTGGGGGGAAGGGAGTCACTCAGGCATCCATCCTGCTGAAACACCAGTCAATTTACTGATAGCCACAGTTTGAGGATGTTTTTTTCTCTTTCTCACGCCAAGTAATGAACAATGGTTTTGGCAGCTCATAAAGATTTGCACACAGAGAACTTAGCTTTGGAAATGTTCACAGCAGTGTTGAACATGTACAGATTCACACTAGGTACAGACTTTTATTTTCCTTTATTCATGCACAGGATGAGGGTGTCGCTGGCCCGGCAGCATTTCCTGGCCATCCCTAATTGCCCAGAGGGCAGGTAAGAGCCAACCACATTGCTGTGGGTCTAAGGTCACAATGTAGGCCAGACCAGGTAAGGATGGCAGCTTCCTTCCTGAAAGGGCATTAGTGAACTAGATGGGCTTTTCTGACAATCAATTAATGGTCAGCATTAGACTCTCAATTCACAAGTTTTTTTTTATTGAATTCAAATTCCCCCATCTGCTGCAACAGGCTTTGAACCCAGGCCTCCAGAACACGATCTGGGGTTTTAGATTAACTGTCTCGCGACAATACCACTAGGCCAACACTTCCCCACATCGCTGTCCATCTGCACAGAGTGAACAGTGGTTTTCTGGTTCATCAGAACAGGTTAATCACATGTAAGTTTGCTCAATGATTGCAGGAGTTGGATGTTGATTGGCAATTGACATCCATCTCCAAACCATGTATTCTGGGGTTTGTTTCTGGTGATGATTGGAAGCATCATCAGTCTTGTTATCTTTTGGGGATAAAAAGAGTTTCAATTAGCTTTCTGTTAAATGCATGGCAATCAATTCTATTTCACAACTCTCAGGCAGATTAGTTTCTTTAGAAGGGCTCTCGGTCTCCCCAACCTCGTCCATCCTTACCCCCAAGAGTGCAATCATCTCATAGAGCCTCTTTATGACAATGAATGAGACAATTTGATCAGTTGCTTCTTTCCCTACTCCTATGTCAAGTTGGATCTCAAACTCCCCTTGTTGCAGTTGTGACCCTGCATCATTGTACAGTGTTGCTCGTATTTCATGTCTTGGCCTATCAGTGTTCATGATACTGCATGTAGTATATGGGGCCAACAGTGTAAGAGTTTAGCTCTTTCCTTCCAACAACAGCAGTAGAATTGTACTCCAACAAAACTTACAGAATCATAGCCCAGCATATCCCCCAATTTACCTCTTACCATCGAATCAGAGGATCAATCCTTGTTCAACTGAGAGAATTCAGGAGGGCATGTCAGCAACAGCAGCATGAACACTTAAAAATAAGGTGTTAACCTGATGAAGTTACCAAAGAGGACTGCTTGTGTGCCAAACAGCATAAGAGGCAAGTGATAGATACAGCGAAGCAATCTGGTAAACAACGGAACAGATCTAAGATCTGCAGTCCAGCCACACCCTGTTGTGAATGAAGTCAGAGCACAGCTGAAGTTCTGAGGACAGTTCTCTTCAAGATATTAACCAACAAGAACATCAGACTGGATTAATTATCATAAAACTCAAGTCCGTTTGATATTCATATATTTACAATCAATGTTGAATTCACCAATGTAGCTGAAGGTAAAGACAATCTTCAAGTGATTGTAACAGTGGAGACATCTGAATACTTGATCAGCAAATTTAAGTCTGTTGTGTTTAGAAACTAATAATTTTAAAGAGATTTTTAAAAAAGTAAGGTGACGAGTATAATGGAAGAAATTGGTTGGTGGGTAGCTGATAATCGTGTTTTAATCTGAAGTTAATTTAGGATTTGTTAACAAATAAACACATAGTAAGGAATCCCAGCCCCATGGAGTGCACATCCAGTTCCATGTGGGAAAACCAGGACACTTCTTGTCTGAGCGACAACCGCAAGAACACAGAGGTGACACGGGAAATGTCAGGAACACTCGTTAAAGTACTGCACACACTTCTGATCCCCACATTCTAGGATCCCTCACACCAGAGAGGGTACAGAGGAGATTGATCAGAATGTTTCTACAATTGGAGAATTTCTGCTGTGAGGAAAGGTTGGATAGGTTGGGGATGATTCCGAGGAGGATGAGCTGAGATTTAATTGAAGTGATAAAATGCTGAGGAATCGAGATTGAGTGGATAGGAAGAAGCTATTCATTAACAGAGAGGTCAGAAACTGGAGGATTTAGATTGAAACTAATTCTCAGAAATAAGGGGAGGGGAGAATTCATTTCACTCGGAGATGGTGAGGAACAGGAACTCACTGATGGGGTGGCAGAGGCAGTAACCAGCATCACATTAGAATAAAAGGACATGGATGTAACTGAGATGCTGGAACATGCAGGGCTGTGGACTAAAGTCTGCAGAATGGGATCATTGTGATTTATTTAACATTTCTCCAGAATATTAAACACAAGTCCAATTTGAGAATTTATGAACATCATCTGACCTGAATTCCAAATGTTAGAATAAATTTATCAGAAAGTTACAGCACAGATCGAGGCCACTTGGCCTATCCTGCATGTCTTGGCTGTAATAGAATGACCCAGGCTTTACAGCGTTCTGTACTCACCAATGAGAGCAACAATTTCAGACTGCGTACTCTGCCCTCTATGTTACTATAATGTTTTTTCAATGTATTTCTTTGACAGCTGCTCACCTTGTTTCCTGGTTTCTTTCCCAGCCATAACTCCATTCCTCGTGGCCTTGAGGGACTACGATTTCTGCAATTTAATCTCTCCTGCCTTCCCCTGTGTGACAGACTGCCTTTTTGTCCTTGTCTCACCCCAACCTTGCTCACACAACTTGTTATATTTCTGATGGTTCCCAGACCTCTGAGACTTCACTGCACCCCCTGGGTCGGTGGCATGAGTTTTGAATTCTCTTCCTCATGAGACAATCGGAAATCTTTCTGGCTGCAGTTGCCCCCAGATTTTATTTTGAAAAAAAAGAGGATTTCCGTCAGAGTCAAGTGTTTGTGAGCCTTCATCCACAATCCTGAGCATTTAGACATAATCTGTGACCCTCCCACAGATGTGCAGGTTTGATGGATTGGCCGTGCTAACATGGCCTGTAGTGTGTAGGTTAGGTGGGTTGGTTTAGCCATGCTAAATGTGGGGTTATGGAGGTAGGATGGGACAGCAGGTCATTGCAGACTCGATGGACTGAATAGTCTCTTTGTGTGCCTAAGGGATTCTGTAATTCTAACTAGTTGTGATTGTTGTCACATTTTCCTAAGGCCAGGTTGATTCAGCTTAAGTACACATGCTGCCTTTTGTGTTTCTGTGGGTGCTCACTCAATCCTTTACTTCAGTTTTCCATCAATTTCACACTGTATGTGAGGGTGGGAATGAACGTGTAAATATAAATACTCCAACCGAAACCCCTCACAAGTTAGGAACTGTTTCTGCTACTAGCATCACTCACAAGGAACAGAACAATAAAGGTTCACTCACAAATCTGACAGAAACAGAGATTATAATCACCAGGAAAGGCTTAACAGCTTAAACCTCTTTTCTTAAGAAAAGAGGAGGCTCAGAGACAACCTGGTACAAGTAGGAAGCGTTGTGTCTGTATTTTCAGTGATTTGAGTTTGAAATCATTGGGTTGGAAGCATGTTTCATTGCCCAAGGTCAACAAAGCTGCTATCTAAATGTGCATCTTTCCTTCTGCCTATCTGTCTGAGTCAACAATCAGACGGATATGTCATTGTCTGAGTGTTTTCCCGAATCCCTGATTGAATCTGCCTCTCCCCACAATCTCAGGTGCCAGCTGCCTCGAGTCCACCCACACGGGCATGTTGAAGAGCATGACAGGAGAATGGATTGAAACCGAGAGTTCAATGCCAGAATGAAATAGGAAGAAGAAAATAAACGGGATTTTTGGATCCCGGGGATACAGACTCCAAGATTATTCCTTGTGGGCATTCCCGCAGTTAAATGAGACAGCATTCCATGATCAGAGTTAAATCCGGGTGGCAGTAGAGCGAGCCACAGAACATTAGCAGGTTTAATTCAAACACAGGAGGTGTGTTCAGTCAGTAACAGTGTGTTAGACATGGAGGTGAAGTGAGCAGTGAGGGGAAATGTTACCACAAGCTGCAGATGGATAACTTTCATTGGAACAGGAGGAGGCCATTCAGCCCCTTTACTTTGCTCTGCCATTCAATAGATAATGGCTAATTTGTGGCCTAAGTTGCAATGTTCGAAACTCTCCAAACTCATCAATAAACTCCTCTGCAACAGACAAGATCAATATTCAAAAATGAAACATCTGCAAATGCTGGGAAATCAGGAAGTAAAACAGAAATTGCTGGAAAAAGTCAGCAGACCAGGCAGCATGTGGAGAGTGAACCTTTGGGTCCAGTGACCGGTCAGGTGACCAGCTGCAGCTGACCATTCTGCCTTTTCTGTAATACTCTCTGGAACAGGTTCTGGTGTGAGGGGGATGAGACTGTCAATAACAACTGAGAGAAACAGGAGGATGTGCTCAATCAGAATAAAACCCATTTTGGTCTTGCACTTTTAATCAAAGGCAAACATTATTCATTATCATTTCAGAAATAAGCTAGTAGGCCAGAAATCAACTCTTCATGTCATTGGGCCTGGGAAACTGTGTTAATTCTGACCTGGTCCAGCCGACATGTCAATCCAGACCCTGAATAATGGGGTTGACTCTGAACCATCTCCTGGGCAGTTAGAATGGATGACAAATGCTGCCCCAGCAAGTGATGCTGTGATCCCATGGTGTTATTGGAAGAGGATGAATGGAAAGGTTTATGGGGTAAAGGGAGAAGAATGGCATTCAGTGAGGTGATCCTTTGGAGAGCTGATGAGCCAAATCAGCCTCCTTTTGTACAGTAACAATTCTGTGAATAATTAATTCTGAGCCCTCTAAGGAAACATCAGGGCAGGGTTTGCAAAGAGGTCAGATTGAACGAGTGTCTCGGTGAACACAAGTGAGACACAGGTACAGAGAGGCTTTGGGATGGATTAAATTAAATTTTATACATTTGCCCAGTCATCAACATTACAGCAGTGAAAAATGGGAGTGATCGAGAGAGTGGCATTAGAGCAGCAAATAAATCTTCAACATTGATGCAGCTAAAGAGGATGCTGGGTAAAGATACTGTAGTTAGTGCTTATTTTATTCCAGGCACACCAGCCTAGGAGCACATCCTTCCTGTATCTGTCCTATCGAGCTCTTGAAGATTTATGTTCATTTGAAGGGTTTCATGTTTAGATACTCCAGAGAAGACAGCTTCAAGCTCCTCAATCTCTCCTACCAGGGCAATGCTGCTACTAGAATTCAATTCACTGGGGCATGTAACTGGCTGCTTCATGGACTAGAAATGGCAATTGAGACTGAAAGGTTACTGTATGAAATACCTTCAATGGAATTGCCAGATGTGAGTGGTTTTAGGAAAATGACCTTGCCTTACGGGCATTGAGTGTCAGAGCACTTCCTGTTGTGTGGCATCCTGTTTAGATACAATCTATTGATAACTATTAGAACTGACTAGCACTGGCTCTGTCAAAGTGGTCAGAGCATTATGGCTGTCAGCGAAGCTGGTAACAAACTTCCCATGGGGTAAAAATCGTAAATGTTAGAGTAGGTACGAGTTCTGATGACACTGCTGGAGTATTGATGTTGTTGTTAATCACATTAACTCAGCAGGAGTTGACTGAATTCATATTGTCTCTTTCTGAATCTCAGGATGTCTCTCTGGGCAAGGAGTCTCCACAAACAGCAATGAACAGGGGTCATCTATTTTGATTTAAATTGCTCTATAGCACTGCTGCTTCACAGCACCAGGTACAAGGTTGAAGTCCAGCCTTTGTCAACAGTCTGTGTGGTGTTTGCACATTCTTCCCAGCATAGTGTGGGTCCACTCCAGGTGGTCTGGTTTCCTCCAAAGATTTGTGGGTTAGGTGGATCAGTCGTGCTAAATTGTCCACAGTGTCCAGGATTGTGCAGACTCGGTGGATCAGCCATGGGAAATGCAGTGTTACAGGGATGGAGTGGCTCCAGGTGGGATGCTCTTTGGATAGTTGGTGGGGTTGGATGGGCCAATGCTCTCCTTCCACACTGTAGGGATCCTATTCTATGATTGAGGATAAAGGCTACACAGCTGGGTGCCCTTGGAGGTGAATGTGGTGTGCATCAAAGCTCTCGATGCCTTCAGATAGAGGTGGGCACCGCAGGGGCTTTATCACCATCGCTGCCTCCTCACCCCCAACTCTACTTTGATTTGGTCCCTTCCCATTTTGTCATTTGTAATGGTTTGCTTTGCCTGTAAGGAGCGTTGATTATAAATATTCAATTGGTTACACGGGTGGTTTACTGCTGGTGATTATATGTTAACCAAAACCCAAATGGCGTAATGATGATGTTGATGGTGGGAAGGTTGCTCAGCCATGTGTGATAACATTTCTGGGTAGGAGAAATGGAGAAAAAAAAGAAAGCTTCACAGCTCACAGAATGAGAACTAAAAATCAGCTCAAACAAACCAAAGGTTCAGACAGGGAGGCAATATTTCCCTGGAGTTTGAGTAACTGGAAAATGATGGTGTCCGGGGATAGACAGGATTTATCTTACAGGGCTATTGAAATTTTAAAAAACTGTTACATTCAGATAGTTTCAATTCATTTCTTTTAGTTTTATTTATTGTGGAATAAACAGCTACAACATTTTAAAAACAAATTCACAAACCTTGTGTTAAAGATAAATGTTAAATAAAATCCATCAAACCGTCCCTCACTGAAAACTGATGTGGAAGTGCATTCGCCTGCAGAATCCCTGCCCTGCCCACTTCTCACTACCCAGGCTCCATGGCTGTATATATACCTGGGAGATAGCAGCAGGAGGCTATTCGGCCTTTCAATCCTGCTCCACCGTTCAATGGGTAACAGCTGACCATCCAGCTGTCTCCTGTTCCTGCTGTGTTCTAATCCCGTTTTATGACTCTACCTCGAAGAACTATATCTGAGTCCTCCTTGAGCTTCACTGCCTTTTGTTCCAGTGATGTTGCGGTGTTACTGTGTGGGTGTAGGCAGGGGTGATGTGATGGTGCTGCCTCCTGGAGGATGCACTCAGCGTCCCTCACCATCCTGCAGTAACATCAACGGGGTTTCAGCAACTAGAGATAGAAACCGTTTCCAGGATATGGGCATCACTGGCTCAGCCAGCATTTATTCCCCATCTCTAGTTACCCTTGAGAAGATGGTTGTGAGCTGCTGTTTTAAACCATTCACAGTCCATTTGGCGCAGAGAGACCGACAATGCTGTGAGGAGAGGGTTGCAGGATTTTGGCCAAGTGATTCCCCATGTTTGGTTCTTCAAATGCTGGTTAACTTAATCACAATCTGCACATGGCTTTGAGATTTCAGTCTGCAATCTTCACCATCTAGCACCCTGTATAAAGGAATATGTACAGATTAGAAATTCAGAGCAGAACAATTCTAGTTTCTCTATAATATCTTTTTTCCCCTTTTCTTCCCCCAAAGCTGTTACCCTCCAGCCCACTTACTCTCTCCCACCATTCTGACTCTGCTGTCCCTAATGTACCCACCCCCATTCTCATGGAGTTACTGGTAAACAGATCCATGCCACCACTTCCCGTCCCTGGTTAGACTCTGCACCCTTTCTGGGTTCACTTCCTTTCCCTTCAGTTGCTGCAAGTCAATAATGTAACAGCAGAATGAAACAGAAAGGGAGGTGGCAGATCCTGGACAGAAGAGGAACCTTCAGTCTGGGAGAATGGGTCAGATCCTTCTTTGTTTCCCATTGGTGAATTCCCAGCACTATGACAAGTTGGGGATGAACTTGGGCCCATGTGGGTGTGGTGACACTTTGAACCCCCAACCCATCAATACTACAAGCTGATTGGTTCCTCCTCCAGCCAATCACAGTGTCAAATGCTTTCCGCTAATTCCTCCAAAGCACATGCTCCAAAATCCGCCCATATTCTGTACATGTGCAGTTCTGGGCTTCCCCTCACACGCGTGCTCCCTGCCTCAGGGATTGTGGGAGTTTTAGTCCCCATGAAGCCACTGGAGACAAGTTTCTGGATAGTGAATGAAAAGTGGGCTGGAGGGTGTTGTGTATAGGATCCCCATTCAGACACACAGGACTTGTGGGCTGTTACTGGGTTTTACTGAGACATCAGCTTCCACAACCTGATTTCTGACGTAAGGAACATAGATTCAGCCAATTGCTGGGTGGGGAGGTTAATAAGGGGTAGCAGATTTTAAGCAGATGTAGCTCAGTGGTTAGCACTGCTGCCACACAGCGTCAGGGACCCGGGTTTGATTTCAGCCTTAGGCGACTGTGTGGAGTTTACATTTTCTCACCATGTCTGCATGGGTTTCCTAGGGTGCTCGAGCTTCCTCCCACAGTGCAAAGATGTATAGGTTAGGAAGATTGCCTATGCTAAATTACCCACAGTGTCCGTGTATGTGCTGGTTAGGCCATTAACCATGGGAAATGCAGGGTTACAGGGACAGGGTGGGTCTGAATGGGATGCTCATCATAGGGCTGGTGTGGACTCGATGGATAAGTACCTTGTTTCTGCAATATAGTGTCTCTATTCTACTCTCATGAAGAAGAATGAATTGGCTCAATGTGTTGCAAATCTGTGGAATTCCCTATTCAAAATGCGGTGGATGCCAGGACAATGAGCAGATTTAATGAAGAGATACAGATGTTGAATTTGCAATGAGTTGAAGTGTGAGAGAGAGCAGGTGGGAAAATCCAGCTGAGACCAAGGTGAGCTCAATCATCACCGTATTAAATGGTGGGGCTGGTTCGAAGGGCTGCATTGCCTCTCCTGTGCCCAGTGCTCATCTTCTTACGGTAATAACTGGAAAGCTGCATCCAAAACTCACCACATTCACCAAAGGAGATTTTGGAAAAAGCAGGATAGTCAGGTGGATTCGCGTTCCAAACTTAGATAGTGAGGAAGCATGTGGGAGATAATGATTTTGCAACTTTAAACTGAGGGGAGACAGTGATTTATGGGTTTAGACTGTGTCGTACATTCACACCGTCCAGAATACTCTGTTGTGAATATCTATCCTATACTTTACTACAAAGCCAAGGTCTTTGACAATGAAACGCAAAGCACCCAGGAAACTTCGCCTCACCTCGTAATCTGATAAAAGACTTCTGATAAATCTGGTTGAACTTAGAACACAGCTGGAAAGCTGGAAGATTAGATCCAATCCCAAGATCCAGTGCTTAAACAAAGGAGACTACAATAGGATGAGGCAGAAATTGGCTAATGTAGACTGGAAGCAAAGACTTTACCGTGGGAAAGCTGACGGACTGTGTGGGAATACCAAAGCAATTTTTCGAAATGCTCAGCAAAAATATATATCAGGGAAAAGGAAGGACAGTAGAAAAAGGCACGAATGGCTCAGGAAATAAGGGGAGTCTATCAAATTGAAATAGAAAGCATACAAATTGGCAAAGACCAAGGAGAAACTAGGAGATTAGAAAAACTTTAAAGATCAACAGAAAGCTAGATGGGATTGGGGGCGAAAAGTGATGAGTAACTGTCCTCAGGGCCAGAATAGCAGCTTACACTGCTAGAGGGGAACCTATTGTGTGGGGAACATATGGCCTCTGTAATTGTTGAAGCAATTAATTGTGACCATAGAGATAATCCTGATCAAGTTACAAATCACAGCACACTCCAAAAACTTGTGGTTATACTCTGTTGGATTATAACCTGGCATTGTGTGATTTGTAAATTTGTCCACCCCACCCTAACACCGGCTCTTCTACATCAGAATCCTGACAGACAGCCCCACTGAAACTGAAGCGCCTGTCAGATACCTGATTGAGCCACAGGGATGTGGGGTAGGGGTATATGGTTTAACCACAAAGTGCTAAACTGAACTAGACTTTCTAACTGACCGTTGCCATGGAGATAATACTGAGAGATAGTCTCTGTTGAAAGTCCCAAACCACAAAGGTATAAGAAGGGGAGCTTTACATCGGACAGGCGGGGAGTTACCTGATGCTGCCTGGAGGTGTTTTGCATGTACACTATCCAGGTAACTGCCATGTCCCATCAATAAAGACTCTAAGAGGACCTCTCAGAGCTCTGTGCCTAGTTATTCCTATCCAGCAGGGTTCAGGAATATGAGTACACCGCAGTCAGTCTTCACAGTGGAGGATACGAAAGACATGCCAGTAATTGATAAGGAGACTGAGGAAGGTGAGGACCAAGAAACAACCATTATCACGAAAGCATTAGAGCTGGGCAAGCTAATGGAGCTAAAGGTAGACAAGTCTCCTTGCCCTGATGGGATACGTCCCAGGATACCAAGAGTTAGTGGGAGAAATAGCAGATGCACTTAGAGTCATTGCATCCCTGCAGCAGAGACAGGGCCTTTGGCCCAAACTGGTCCATGCCGACCAGAATGTCCATCCACACTAACCCCATTTCCCTGCACTTGGCCCATCTGCTTCTGACCCTTTCCTATCCATGTATTTATCCAAATGTCTTTTACCTGTTGTGAGAGTGTACCCACCTCAACCACTTCCACTGGCAGCTCATTCCATATACATACCACCCTCTGTGTAAAACAGTTGCCCCTCAGCTTCCCTTTTATTCTTTCCCCTCTAACCTTCAACTGATGCCCTCCAGTCCTTGATTCCCTGGGAAAAGACTGAATGCATTCACCTTATCCATGCCCCTCATGGTCTTATACACTTCTAGAACAGTACCCACTCAGTTTCCTCTGCTCTAAACAAAAATATCCTCGCTCGTCCAACCTCTCCCTATAACTCAGGCCCCTGAGCCCTGACAACATTCTTTTAAATTGTTGTGCACTTTTTTCGGTTTAATAACTGAAACCTACACTGCATTCATCATATTTCCAGTGTTTCCCCACGGCGCTGGAACCGACGTGACGACGCCAATGGATTACAATCCATGATCGAGAATGAACTCCTTTACAATAATCCCGCTTTCATAGTATTTCCCATGGTGCAGGTATCCTTGTGTCTTTCTGGTTGTATGGTTAATTAAAGACTTGTCCTTCTACAAAGCAAAGCTGTGGCTTAATTGTTCCTGGGAAACATGCCATGATTTTTCAGACTTTCAAAAACAAACAAACTCTCCCTCCACAGTCACCACCCTAACATGGACTTGGCTGTGTCTCAGTAGTTTTTCCGGTGACACTCTTATTTGGAATATTCGCCCATGGACAGAATACACACCTTTCCTTCCACATGAAGAGTCCAATGAATATTCAGATCGGCACGGATCAAGTAACTATCAAAACTGAAAATGAGGTTCAATTTGAATTTCTCATCCACAAATCTACCCTTTCGGTACCCTACAACTGAGAAAACAACTCACCATATTAATACAAGATGGATCTTTATAAGACAATTATAGTATTAAATTGTAGTTTCATGTTTCCCAAAGTTTTAACTCTCAGTCTAACAATTTCTCTTTCTTCTGTGAACTGAAATCCAAACCAATCCCCTCACTCCTTCCCTCCACACCCAGTTCTCACACTCTCTCTCCTCTCTTTGAATTCAGTTTCCTAGCTCTTGTCTGCGGACTAAGAACCAAATCAATGAGTCTGACTCTGAGTCCAGCAGGGTGGGGCGGGGGTGGGGGGCGTTGTTGGTGAATCCTCTGATGACAACCATCCTGCATGCATTGCTTCCTGCACACTCTGGCCAAAACCTGTCTTACTAAAATGAACCAAATTAGAACTCGATATGCAGGCCCATCTTTGTCACTTTCCATTAAAACCCTGAATCTTCTCAAAAGAGTTCTGATAACTTTCTACAAAATGCTGCACCACTGATAGCCTGATCACATCTCAGGGGCGCCAGGAAACGGGCCATTCCCCTGGGTCCTGCTCCAAGGGAGAGGAAGATGCCAATGACAGATTAATCCTTCACAAACACAGCCTCCTTCCCAGGCACTGTGCATATTCCCACAATTGACCAGCACTGTGCCCATACACTGGCCTCCCCTCCTACAGTACGTGCTCCCGATCATACAGGAGTCCGGGAGATTGACAGCAGCTGCTCCCCAATATATCAGAATCCCGACAGTATGGAAACTGGCCCTTCGGCCAAACAAGTCCATACTGACCCTCCAAACAGTAACTTACACAGACCCATTCCCCTACCCTATATTTACCCTATATTTAACTAATATTATGGGCAATTTAAAATGGCCAATTCACCTGTCCTGCACATCTTTGGGATTGTGGGCAGAAACCGGAGCACCCGGAGGAAACCCACTCAGACACAGGGAGAATGCACAAATTCCATTTTTGGCTGGAATCAAAACCGGGTACCTGGTGCTGTGAGGCAGCAATGCTAATCACTGAGCCGTCTCTATGGACGGGAAGGGGCGAGGCTGGAGAACTGGGGTAATGAGATTGTAAACAATGAATGAATGTGGAGGACACTGGGGGATGGACAGGTCAGTGAGGGACAGGAGCAGTGTAGCAGCAGGAGGGGATCCTGGACAAACTGAGCAATGGGAGAGTCTGACAGGAGAGAAACTACAGGAAGGTTCTGTTTGGAGGCTGAGGCAGGAACAGCTGGGAGACAGTATGGCCTGGTGGCTTGGGCAGGTTTTCTAATCAGCCTCTTCAAAGATGCTGTTCCTCAACTCTGAGCCCGATCCTCCTGGTCCAGAGGTAAGGACACTGCCACTATTTTCTGGTGGGCAAGGGATACGGGGACTGCCTTTCAAAAAGGAACTCGCCTGTGTTGGTGACATTAACAAGACTCAATACACAGTCACTGACAAAATGCTGGTGTACTTGAACTTCATCCAGAACATTAACACCTATAACTGGGTAACGCAAAACCCGATATACAGAGTTAAATCCTGGATATTAATAACAGATTTGTGCATGGGAAATCATGTCTCATGAATCTGACTCAGTTTTTTTGAAGAAGTAACAAAGAGGATTGCTGAGGTCAGAGCATGGACATGATCTACATGGACTTCAGTAATGTGTTTGACAAGGTTCCTCACGGGAGACTGGTCAGCAAGGTTAGATCGCATGGAGTACAGAACTGGCCCGAAGGTAGAAGGCAGAGGGTGCTTTTCAGGCTGGAGGCCTGTGACCAGTGGAGTGTCACAAGGATCGGTGCTGGATCCACTACTTTTCGCCATTTACATTCATGAATTGGATGTGAACATAAGAGGTATTGTAAATAAGTAGGCAGCTGACACCAAAATGGGAGGTGTGGTAGACAGGGAAAAAGATTACCTCAGAGTACAAGAGGATCTGGATCAGATGGGTGATGGGCTGAGGAGTTCAGGTTAGAAGAATGCGAGCTGCTGCATTTTGGAAAAGCAAACTTTAGCAGGACTTAGTTTATAATAAGTTCCTAGGGAGTGCTGCTAAAGAAAGAGTCCTTGGAGTGCAGGTTTCCTAGTTCCTTGAAGGTAGAGAAGCAAGCAGATAGATTAGTGAAGGCGGCAGTTGGTCTGCTTGTCTTTATTGGTAAGAGCATTGAGTGTAGGGGTTGGGAGGTCATATTGCGGCTGTACTGGACATTGATTCGGCAACTTTTGTAATATTCCATGCAATTCTGGTCTCCTTCCTGTCAGATGGATGTTCTCAAACTTGAAAGGGGTCCGAAAAGAAGTCCAGGATGTTGCCAGGGTTGGATAGGCTGTTTTCCCTGGACCGTCAGAGGCTGTACGGTGACCTGAAAGAGATTTTTAAAATCAGGCGGGGCATGGATAGGGTAAATAGAGAAGATATTTTCCCTGCGGAGGGGGGAGTACAGAACTAGGGGACTGGGAGGGGAGGGTAGACAGAGAGGGGGTGGGCGGAGGGTCAGAGGGTGGGTGGATCGAGAGGGGAGGCACAGAAATGGATGGGGACAGAAAGCAGGATTAGAGAGGAGGGGAACAGACGGGGGGTGTACAGCGGGGGCGACCGACGGAGGGGAGAAAGAGACAGGTGTGCGACCGACAGGGGGGGACAGGCCAACAGATTGTGGGATAGACCAACGGGGGGGGGGGGTGCGAACGACGAGGTGGGGGGGGCGACAAAGGACTGACCGACAGAGAGCGGGGGGAACCAGACAGAGTGGGGGGAGACGGGGGAAACAGAGAGGGGGAAGATGGAGAGTTATTTTATAGATCTACAACTCAACCCTGTTCGTGTTTTCTCCTCCTCACCTTACTTCCCTCTGAAGGGCTCAGAACAACTGCATAGTTCCTGGAAAGTGGAGTTTCACTGAGATCAGGTGCTGAATGTGGCATTTGGGAGAGTGACATTTAATGGAATGCGCTGGTCAATAAATGGACTCTGGTTCGACTCCACTGTCTGTGTGGTGTTTGCACATTCTCCCTGTGTGTCTGGGTGGGCTTCCTCTGGGTGCTCTTAATTTCCTCCCACAAATCCAAAGACATGCAGGTTAGCTGGATTAGCTTTGGGTAATGGTAGGTTACAGAGTTAGGGTGGAATGCTGTCCCGATGTTTGGTATGGTCTCATGGGCCGAAAGGCCTTCTTCCACACTGTGGGGATTCTGTCACTGAGTATAGGGGTTAGGAGGTCACGTTGTGGCTGAGTAGGGCATTGGTCAGGCCAGTGTTAGAATACTGCATTCAATTGTAGTCTCCCTGATTTCAGAAAGATGTTACCAGAAAAGGACTCAACCTCTTAATGGCAAGTTCCTGGGAAGTGTTGACAAACAAACAGACCGTGCAGTGTGGGTTGATAGTTCCTTGAAAATGTGGTTGAAGGTAGACAGGTCGGTGAAGGTGCTGTGCGGTATGCTAGCTGTTATTGGGCAGTGCAGTGAGGATAGGAGTTGGGAGATCAGGTTTCGGTTGTACAGTTTATTGGCTTGGCCACCTTTGGAATCCCCAGACTGCTTTCAATTCCAGCCTCCCTCTTACAGGAAAGATGTTGGGAAATTTGCAAGAGTTCAGAAAAGATTTACAAGGGTGTTGCCAGTATTGGAACATTTGAACCATAGGGAGCGGCTGAATAGGCTGAGGCTATTTCCCTTCAGCACTGGACACTTTAGGTGGCTTTATCGAACTTTATAAAATTATGAGGAGCTATGATATGGTGACTAGTCATGGTTTCTTTTTTCCCAGGGTAGTGGAGAACAAACGAATAATGTAAATCTTTTTCCCAAGGTGAGAATGACATATTCTAGAGGAGAGATGGCAAGTTTAAAGGATATGAAAACCGAACCAACTGCAGATGCTGTAAACCAGGAAGAGAATCAGAAGTTTCTGGAAAAGCTCAGCAGGTCTAGCAGCAGGTGTGAAAAGAAATTAGAGTTAACGTATCTGAGGAAGGGTGACCAGACCCGAAATATTAACTGAGTTTTCTTCACAGATGCTGCATGACCTGCTGAGCATTTCAACATCTGTGCAAGTTTAAAGGGAGTTGTTTGGAGTATATACCCGAGAGGAACTTTATGGAGTTTATAAATTGAAGTGAGACCACATCGGGGAGTAATGACAGAAGTTTTGGTCCCTTTAGTTAAGGAAATACATCATTTCATCAGAGGCATTTCACAGAAACCTGACTGGGATGATCCATCGTTTGCAGGGATTATCTTTTAAGAAAAGGCTGAAGTGGTTGGGACTCCACTCACTGGATTTGGGAAGAATGAGAAGGGATCTCATTGTAACATGAAGGATTCTTAAGGAGTTTGACAGGGTAAATACTGAGAGGATGTTTCCCATCATGAGGGAGTCTGGAACCAGATTCTGGGTCAGTCACGGAATCACGGGTTCTGTTTTAGATTCGTCAAGATTAAGGCAACACCGACACGGGTAAGGGGTTTCAGTAGCAATGGAGCTGGGGTGAAGTGGAGACAAGCAACGTTTTAGAGATTGGAATTCCTGGTGTTTGTGATTGTGTAGACGACTGATCAGAAGGTCACCTTGGGGTTACAGATATGACAGCAATATTGTGAAGAGTGTGGTTCTGTCTCAGACAGTTTCCAGGGAGAGGGAGGGGCTCAGCAATCAGGGAAAGGAATTTGTAATAGCAACTGAAGGCAACGAGATTAACCACTACAATGTTTCATTGGAGGAAACTGCAGCCAATCGCCTAGTGGGAATGTGATGAGCAGTTTGATAACTGAGTAATGGAGAGGGATGATGGGGAGGGAGAGCTGGGCATTGTCAGTGTACATGTGAAACCGAACACGGTGCTTTTGGACGATGTCACCTCCTGGCTGTATGTAGGTGAGAAACAGGAGGGACCAAGGAGAGATCCTTAACGGACACCACATACAAGGAATTCAGAAAGGAAAGGGAGAGTCGGGATGGAGTATGTGTTTGCACCAATGGTGGGTCAAATTTTTTTGGTAGCAGAATGGGAGAGAAGGACATAAAGAGAAAAGACAGACAGATAGAACAAGGAACAATATTTGTGAATTGGTGAGGGGGAGTGGTGAGGAGGCAGTGCAGCCCAACTCCAAAAACACTTTCTACATCAGTGACATCACCCAACTCACCCTAGTCTCAGCTCATTTACTGAAATACTCGTCCATCCCTGTGTTATCTCCAGACTTCGTTAGAAAACACACTCTTGGCCAGCCTCCCACATTCAACGTACATGCAATCTCAAGAGTATCTAAAACCCTACTGTCCAAGTGCTCACTTGCACCAAAACTTGTTGATCCACCAACAAGCAACAATTTAAAATACTCACCCTTGATGTAATTCCTGGCTGTGAACATCCCTGTCTCCCTGCACCACACAACCTGTGAGGCCCCGACAACTCAATTTCTTTCAGACTCCCAACGATGTGTTTATTCATTGCTTCACCTGTCTGGCTGTTTCTACTGTTGCCAAGGCAACACTGTCTGGAATTCCCACCCTAACCCTCTCAGACCTGCTTTCCTCCTTTAAGGTATTCCTGAAAACCTGTTTATTTGGCAATTCTTTTGATCACCTGACCTTATATCCCCATCTGTGGCCTTATGTCAGAAGCTCTCAATAGTATTTTTGTGGAATTGTAAACGTGATAAAAAAACAAACTGTTGTTGATTTACACATACATTGTCAACTCTTCACTGTCGCTGAGTGAATAATCTATAACAGCAGTTACCCAACCACATTGTGGGAGCACCTTCACCACATGAACTGCAGCTGGACAGGAAGTCAAACATCACCTTCTCCACAGGCAATGGGGCTTTGGCATTAATCACTGGAATCTGTGGAGAGAGAAACACACAGTTGATATTTCAGGGAGTGTAAAATGCATTATAATGGAGGGAAAATGGGGCAGAATTTGGATTTTCAAATTTGTGTTGTACAATGTACACTAAGTTCTGTAAAACCTCTCATTCCATACCGTAAAAATTTCCTCTTCCTGGTCAATATGTCTTTCCTTCCCCCTGCCCTGCACCTTCACACATTTCCAATGCCTTGGTCACAACAACACTGTGCTGTCAGTGAAGTTTATCACGTGGTTGGGTATTGTCCCGCCCCTCATTCACTCCGATTGGTTGAAGGAACAACTAGCACCTCTAGCCCCCGTTCCCCCACCCCATCAATAATCTGAAGCCCATTGTGGGCTGGAGCATGCTCAGTGCTTCCTGCTTTTGCTGCTGTTCATCAGGTATGAGAGAGAGAGGGCTCATCCCTGTTTCTCCTGATGTCAGACAATAACAACAACCACCTGCATTGTATGGAGCCTTTCACATTGACAAATCTCCTAAAATGCTTCACGAATGATGGAAACGTTGATTAAAGAACAATTTTTAGATACATCTTCAAGGCGGACAGAGTGGGGGTGAGGGAGGATATTCCAAATGTCTGGAGCTGCCGAGGACACAATCGTGCAGTGATATAGGTGGGCAACAGCTTATAATGGAGACAGTTAGTGGCTAACCATAGGTTAAGAACCCCATGTCGAAGCCCCCTACCCCACACACCAGGCCTTGTTCTCACAGCCTGTCATTACACACTACCTATGGTTAGCCACTAACAGTCTCCATTAACAGCGAGTCACCCTCCCCCAGCCATATCGTTATCCACTCCTTTATCCAACTGTTCTTCTCACTCTATCCCCACCTATCCTTTACTCCTTATATCCTCCCCCCACACTATCTTCTGCAAATAAACTGACTTTTTTTCCCTCAGTAACATCTGTTCTGTGGAAGGGACACCAGATCTTAAACTTTAACTCTGATTTCTCTTCACAGATGCTGCCAGACCTTTTCCAGATCCTCCTGGTTGTTGTTTCTGTTTTACATCTTCCGCAGTTCTTTTGGTTTTAATTTACCGGGAGTTTGTAATTCAGGTCCTACAGCCTCTGTCCCAGTCTCTGATGTCTCTCCCACCCCCACCCAGTGACACTGCATCTGTACAGCTCATGGACAGGTGTCGTCTTGCTGGCCACACCCCTCATTCACTCCCATTGGCTGCAGGGGCACACAGACTCTCCTCCCATTGGTCTGGAGCTGCCGTCAAGCCGGGCACCATTGTCATGAGAGTGGACCGCTAATCCCTCTCCCTGCCCTGGGATGAGCTTCATCATTCACAGTGAATGGGGAAGTATCACAGAGCACAGGGGCTGGGGGCTATTCAGCCCATTGGGGCTGTACTCTCTCCCTCTGGAGATGCTGCAAATCTGTCCCAAGTACCCTCCCATGAGCCCATAGCCTCCCAAATCTTTCCTTAAAAAGTAAAATTCCAAGTCAGATTCAGCAGGTATTCTGAAACAATGTCGTTCAGACTGTTCCAGATGCTCAGAACTTACTGAGTAAAATAGTGTTCACATTTTCACCTTGTATTATTTGCCAATTACTTGAAAGTAGTTATTAAAAACCGTGACAGGGTTAACAATTCCTCTCTCTCTTTGCAAATTCAAGACCTTGGAACCAAATCTGCACCAGATCAAAATCACTGCTTCACCTTCTCAGCTCCAAGGGTAATTATCTGTGCTTCAGCTAGCTCTGCACAAAAAAGAGGAATGCATCTTAATTTATTAAGATCAAAGAAACAGACCGTCGGTCCAAATCGTCTGTGCCAACAAGGAATCCTAAACTAATGGCTATTGGCCTGCATCCATCAAAACCCTTCCTATTCCTGTACCCAATTGGAAGCCTTTTAAACGTTGTGATTTTTTTCAGCCTCCACTACTTCATCTGGTAGCCCCTCCCATACACACACCACACTCAGCTTGAAAACGTTGCCACTTAGATCCCTTTTAAATCTTTGCCCTCTCAACTTAAACCCATGTGTTCTAGTTTTGAGCCCACCTAACCTAAAGGAAAAGGTCGCCAGCTGCTCACCTCATCCACGCCCCTCGTGATTTTATAAATCTCCATGAAGTTACCTCTCAGTCTTTGACTCTCCAGATAAAATAGCCCCAGCCTATTCAGCCTCTCCCTGTAGCCCAAATCCTCCAATCCTGGCAACGTTTTTGTCAATCTTGTCCAAACCTTCTCAAGTTTCACAACATCCTTCCTAGAACAGAGTAATTCAAACTGAAAACAGAATTCCAGAAGTGGCTTATTCAATGTCCTGTCCAGCCACAATATGGCGTCCCAGCTTCTGTATTCAATGCATTGACCAATAACGGAGAGCGTTAATGGAGTCCCATTTGCCAATGGTTCACCATCATCCCTCTAAATCCTCCCTCTTCATGTACCCAAACAGATGCCTTTTAAAAGCTGCAATTGTACTAGCCTCCACCCCTTCCTCTGGCAGTTCATTCCATACATGCAACGCCCTCAACATGAACAAGATGCCCCTTTGATCCCTTTTAAATTTTTTCCCTCTCACCTTTTTATCGCACTCATCATACATGATGGAGTGTCCTTTCCGAGTTTTCACGTCGCTCGTCGACAAAAGACAAACCCCTATCCAGCGAAACCACAGCTGAATGATCTAAAATGGGAACGATAAAACAAAAAAGGTAAAAAAAGTTAAAATAATAATGCGAAGCAGAATCTCAAGCGAGGACAAAGATGAGCTAGGATTATTTACCGTATTGACTAGGTAACCACTCATCATTTGTTGTGTATAGCGTGCCCTGTTGATTAAACTAACACCAGATTACCCCCCACCAATTACCTAAGTGATCTAAAATACTACAACTTTATTACTAAAACAGAAAAAATTAAAATATTAAACTAAAAATTAGTTAAAACCAACTAAGAACTATAGAAGCATTAAAAACCTTAAGATTTCCAACCTAAAACTTAAATAAATCGAAGGGAGTTATTAAGAGTCCATAAAAGTCCGGAGGAGCTCGAGAGTCAATGACAAAGACAAGTTTGCGACATTCTGTGCAAAGGATTTAAACTTCGCGATCCCGAGGGTCTTCATCAAATCTGAGTTCTTTGAAAACCATTTCCCTCGGGCTCCCATCACAAACCCATAGAAGGATACTTTTCCTTTACCGATAAGGTCCATTATCTCCTTCTCAAGATGTTGATATTTCTTCGTCTTTTCGTCCCAGGCCCCTTCGAGGGAGTTTATTTGGAGATCAGACCTAACTGTTACATCTATGACAATTATCTGCTGCTCCTTCGCCACGATGAGGTCCGGTATCCAGAGTTTCCCGGCCTCATCCTTAATGCTAGGTTCCACATATATTGTCCACCCGTATTTCTTGATATATTTAACTAACTCCTCAACTATTCTGTTGTGTCTCTTAATCCTCATATTTTTAACAAAGGGACACCAACCAGAAATATGTGCTATTGTTTCCGAGGGATCATTACATCTTCGGCAACTTTTGATGTTAAATGGCCTGCCATACGATAATGTCGCCCTTGTTGGATATAAATTCGTTCGTAATAACAGTGAATTAATCACTTTGGACGTTCTCATAGAGTCTGTCCTCTTCAACCAGTTATTGGAGATACTATCGTTCTTGTAGTAGTGTGCCCCTGCCCCTTGACAGGGGAGGGCCATCCATTTCTGTACTTCTATAGTTCTCCAACTTGCGTAGTTAGAACTCGCAAATTCTTCCATCCCTTCGTCTTCTTCCATAATGGTATCTCCAACATTCGACCCTTGATTGATACACGGATTCCAGATGTTCTCCAATACCTTTAAACTACTCATTTTCCGCATCTTCTCCTTCACACTACTGCCTTCAAAATAAAATGAGGCATGTAGTATTTCATCCGTCGAATTCTGTAGTGTACCATACTTCCTCAGAATCGAAATCGGTATGAATACTGACAGACGATTTAATGCCAGGCCACCATCACGGGCTTTTGCATAAAGCACCCCGTCCGTAATAGATTGAGGAAGATGTAAGATTTCCTTCACCGCATTTTTAATAATATTATCTAGTTTACTAAGATAGTTAAGAGAAACTTCCGCTAAAGTGAGATAAAAATACAGTCGAGGGAAAAAGTATGTTTTTAAGATCCCAAGTTTCTGGCCAGGTTTTAGAGGGGACCTTTTTAAATTCTCCACCCATTCCTCTAACTGCTTTTCCCATTCGGTGTTACTGACTCCCACCCATGGGTCAATTTTGGCCCCAAGATACTTGTCAGTAGCACCCTGTTCTATAAACTGTATAATTCCCCCATTAATACTCCAATTTACTACATCGTTATATATAAAAGTTTTATTTTTATGGGTAAGATAAAAGCCCTTGGTTTTATTAATATTAATCCCCATTCCGGTATTATTACAAAATTTCTCCACTATTTTCAAATTGCACACCATTCCCTCATAAGTTTCACTAATCAAGGCAATGTCATCTGCGAACGCAAACGCTGCGCAGTGACAACCATTTCCATCCTCCCCAAGGAATATTCCTTTTTGTTTCTCTTCAATTGTGCAAAGTAAAGGATCCATAACTATGTTAAATAAAATTGGTGATAAAGCATCACCCTGTTTTACCCCCCGTAAAATGGGAATATTCCCAGTTTTACAGTTAGAACCCTCTACTTGGGTAGAATTATTATCATATAAGTCTATTATCAATTTAATAAATAATACCGGAAGGTGAAGCCTTCTTAATGCAGTAATAATTAATTTGTGTCCTATCGTGTCAAAAGCTTTTGCCAAGTCTATAAAGACTACAGCTAAATTTTTCTTCCTCTTCTTGACACCTTTCATAATATTCTCAAGGATTTTAATATTTTCCTTGCATCCTGAGATACCGGACATAAAACCTTTTTGACGTTTGTTTAAACTTATTACCTTATTAAGCCTACCTGCCACGATTTTAGTAAAAAGTCTGAGCAGGATTGGCCCGATAGTTATTGGCCTCCAATTATCTATATCTTTAAGTTTATCTTCACTGCTCACTTTTGGGATTAATACTGTTCCACTAGTTTTTAACCTATCTGGGATCCTGCCACTTTGTAGCCAAATGCTATACACCCTAGGCAGTATTAAATTATCTTTATTAAAGACTTTAATAATCTCCTTTAACGTTACCCCATCTGGTCCTGCGGCGGTGTTCACGTCCATCGCCCTTAAGGCCTGATCGACTTCTTCCACCGTCACAGGACCAGATGGAGCAACATCCATGGATTCCTCTCTTTGATTTTTGTATTTGGCAAAACCCCTTAAACTATTTTTCTCATTAATAGTCATTAGTTTTTCTTTAAAATATTCCTCCAGTTCCTTCTCGCTTAGGGGACATTTACTATTAACCGGGGCTCCCATTAAATTTCTTGCCAAATACTGCCTTTTACTTTTATACAAGACTTGTGCCTCTTTAAACTTCCCTTTTTTCCCACTATATCTCTTTAAAGCATTGTTTACCTTCCTATCTTTCTTTCGTCCATTCTCCTTAGTTTTGGTTTTTATTCTATTATTACCACTTATTTTACTCTTCCTATCATCCTCCTTCCTCTGTCCTAATTTACCTACAATCTCCCCCATAATCTTATTAAACTCTTTGCAACCATTTTTACCCTTCTTCAGGTCTTCCTCCATTATTTTTATCAAATCTGTAATTGAGCTATTTGGACATTCCCTAACATCAACGATGTCCTGATTCTCCTCTTCTACGCTCCTATCGGGTATCAGGTCACTTTCAATTCTATCATTATCCTCTCCTTCCTCTTCATCAATACTGTTGGGGAGCTCCTCTAAATTTAAATCCTTCTTACTAGATTTATTTTTCTTGTTTATTAATCGTCTCTTGTCTGATATTTGTTTTGCAGTTTTAGACCCCATCCTATCCGTTATCAACTTATTAATGTTCCTGCAACCACTAAATTCAGAATCCAATTGTTGCAGCATTTCAGTTTCCTCTCTGGACCATATACCCCTTTTATTTCCATCGTTATTCCCTATTTTATCCGCCTTACTCCCTTTCCTTTTCTCATTTCTTAAACTAGGGTGTGCATGCCTTTCATGCTGTCCCAGACCTCTGGCCGATTTAAATTTTAATGAGCACAGCTCACATTGAAAGGGTTTCTCTGAATCTTCCTCTACATTCCTATCATTAACGTTACTACATATACCTCTACTACCATCCCCATCTCTTTTACATTTCGGATAGTGGCACGCTACTGCCTGATAACTACCCTCCCATTTACATTTGCTACACCTTATCCTAACCGATTTAATCCCTCGACATACTTTTAAATGCTTTCTAAATAACCCAGTAGTATTGTAGATGTTATTACAATAACTACATTTAAAATCTTCTATAGGGTAATTAATTATAATTTCTAATTTATTAGTTTCTCTATTGGACGGGTGGTATAATCCTACCCTCATCTTCCCCCTCTTGTCTCTCTAAAACTCCACTTCGATTAAAATTAAAGGGCCCTTTAAAATTCGAATTAAAAATTATCCGGCTCTTAAATGGACTTGGCTGTAGAGGGGCCTTCTCTCCCAGCACTGTTTTTCAAATTTTGTCACTATTCTGGACTATCTTAAAGGTTTCCTCGTGCCTGCCCGAGGACAACCTTGCTGGAATAATTCGTAGGGTCTCATCCGTCTGTGTTTGAATTGAGACGGATTGTACATTCAGATATTGGCTCGCACACTTTACACACGGAGCCGCCAAAAGCCACCGTGCGGGGCAGTTATTTACCCGGTCTCCCACCCAACCGGATACTTTGGTATCAGCCATAACGCCTTCGCCAAAATTTTGTTTCCCGTAGACCGACAGGTCACCAGCCGTCTCGTATCTTTTCTACCAGGTCGTATTAGCCGAACTATATCGAGTAATGCTCAGACAACGGTTAAAACGATCAAGCCGCCGTGGCGCAAAGCACCAGTAAAATCAGGTTAAAACCAAAGATAAAATCGATGGTAAAACACTGATAAAACTAGACTAAAACGCCACTAAAACAGTTAAAATCGCCCCCGTCAAGAGCTTCCTCGTATAGTCCGTTGCCAGGGGGAACCACGAGGAGGTTCGACCTAACTTTGCACTCGGTAAAATACGTAAAAACGAATGCAAAGGTGATTACGCAGACACCGGTCTGAGACCAAAACCATAAAAACACTGTAGTCACATCCCCCCTTAAGCCTGTACCCTCTAGTTCCGGACCCACCGAACTTGGGAAAAAGTCCCTGACTGCTCACCTTATCCATGCCCTTCATGATTTTAGAAGATCACCTCTCAGCCTCCAAATCTCCAGGGAAAATAGTCCCAGCCTATTCAACCTTTCCCAATAGCTCAAACCGTCCATCTCCGGGAAAGTCCTTGCAAATGTTTTCTGAACCCTTTCAAGTTTCTCAACATTATTCCAAGAACAGGGAGATTGGAACTGAAACCAGAATTCCAGAAGGGCCTTAATCAGTGCCCTGTCCAGCCACAATATGACGTCACAACAGCTGCATTCAATGCATTGACCAATAACGGGGAGCGTACCAAATGCTGCATTCACTATCCCACCTACCTGGGACTCTACTTTCAGGGAACTATGAACCTGCACTCCAAGGTCCCTTTGTTCAGCAACGCTCCCCAGGACATTACCATTAAGTGTATAAGCCCTGCCCTGATTTGCCTTTCTAAAATACAACAGCTCACATTTATCCAAATTGAACTCCATCTGCCATTCCTTGCTCCAGTGGCCCATCTGATCAAGATCCTGTTGTATTCTGAGCTAACCTTCTTCACTGTCCATGACATCTCCAATTTTGGTGTCTTCTGTAAACCTACTGACCATACCTCATATATTCACACCCAAGTCATTTACTTAAGGGCCCAATATCCATCCTTGCAGCACACTGCTGCTCACAGACCTCCAGTCCGCAAAGCAACCCTCCATCATCATCTTCTGTCTCCTACTTTCAAGGCAATTTGGTAATGGCTTGCTCTCCCTGCATTCCATGTGATCTAACCCTGCTAACCAGTCTGCTTTGTGGAACCTTGTTGAATGTCCATATAAACAACATTCACTGCCCGGCTTAATCAATTTTCTTTGTCACTTCAAAACAGTCACACAAGTTAGTGAAACACAATTGTGCATGTACAAAGCCACAGTGAGTCTCCCTGATCATTCCATAGCTTTCCAAATAGATGGATATCCTGTCCCTCAGAATCCCTTCCAACAACTTGCCTGCCACTGATTCAGGCTCACTGTTCTCTTGTTCCATGGCCTCTCCTTACCACCTTTTTAAAATAATGGCACCTCACCTGTCGTTATGAACGATACAAATATCACAGGAGAGGCCCAACAATCAGTTCCCTAGATTTCCAGAAAGTTCCAGGATACACCTGATCAGGTTCCAGGGCTTTATCCACCTTGATGCGATTTAAGACATCCAGTCCCACCTCCTCTGTAACATGGACACTTTTCAAGTTATCACTGTTTATTTCTCCAAACTCTCAAGCTTCCATATACTTCTCCAGTAAAAATGACGAGAAATATTTGCATATATTTCACACCCTCTGTGGGTCCATAGGCAGCCTTGTTGACCTTTAAGGAGTCACGTTGTCTGGTCCAGTTAATCTTTTGTCTGTGATATATTTGTTTAATCTCTTTGGATTCTATTCCAGGACATCCCAGAAAGGCCTACTTCACGGACCATAATTTTCCCCTGACTAGATCAACAATGCCCTCCATCACATACCCTCCACTTCCCGCACCCCTGCCTTTACCCCACCCCTCCAGCCACAATAAATAACATAACCCTGTGGTCTTCACCTTCCATCCCAATAATCTTCAGATACAGTGCATTAACCTCTGTTATTTCTGCTACCTAAAGTCAGACACCACCACCAGAGACATATTTCCATCCCCAACCCTATCTGTGTTCCGCAGAGACCATTCCCTCTGCACCTCCCATGTTCGGTCCACACCCTCCCACCAACGCATGCTCCACACCCTTGACCCTCCCTTGCTGCCATGGGAGATGTAAAACATGCGGCCACGCCTCCCTCTGACCAAGACCCCAAAAGGATCTTTTCACATCAGGCAGAGATTTGCCTGCACATCCCAAAACCTCATCTACTGCATCTAGACACTATGGAAAATTCAACATGGTTCATCCAACTAACCTACACATCTTTGGACTGTGGGAGGAAAATGGAACACCCTAAGGAAATCCTCACAGACACTGGGGAGAATGTGCCACCTTGAACACAGATAGTTGCCCGAGGCTGGAATCAAACCCAGGTCCCTGGTGCTGAGGAAGCAGCGCTAACCACTGAGCCACAATACTGTGGGGTCTTCGGTGCTGATGTGCTGCCCCACTGATACCTCAGTCACTCACCCTGCCTCATTTCCTAAGAGGCAGCGATGATGTAGTGAAATTATCACTAGACAGTTAATCCAGAGACCCAGATAACGTTCTGGGGACCCGGGTTTGAATCCCATCACAGCAGATTTTGGAACGTGTATTCAATAAATATCTGGAAAAAATAATCTAGTGACGACAAGGAATCCATTGTTAATTGTTGGAAAAACCAATTTGGTTCACTCATGACCTTTAGAGAAGGAAAATGCCATCCTTAGCTGGTCTGGTCTGCATGGGACTCCAGACCTATAGCAATGTGTCTGCTCTCTGGGTAAATGCAGCAATAAATGCTGTCCGAGCCAGTGACAGCCTCATCCTGTGAATGAAGAAAACACGTCAGGTTTTGTTCCTTCTCTAGTAGGAACATCCTACAAACTGATTTTGAAATGTTCTCGTACACACTGAACAAATACCTTTCCATCCAAGCCCTTAACACAACAGCACTCCGAGGCTATGTTAGTAAAGTTAAAACCACTTATCATTGCATCCATATTATTCTTACAGATAACTGAGGTCTCCTGGTAAAATTGTGTCTCAATTCCCAGCTGACTATTGGGAGAGAGTCTATAATACAATCCCAGTAAGATGGTCATTCCTTTCTTATTTCTCAGTACCAACCAAATAACTTGCCTGGAGGTATTCCCAGGAATATCCTCCCGAACCCAGCCAGAATGCTATCCCTAATCAAAGATGCCGCTCCCCCGCTCTGTTTCTCTCTTTCCATCCTTGCTATCGCATCTATACCCTGGAACATTAAGCTGCTAGTCCTATCCATCCCTGAGTGCTGCCTCTGTAATTGCTGTAATATCCCAGTGCTATGTTCAAAACCATACCCTGAGCCCACCTGCCTGACCTGTCAGGTCTCTTGCACTGAAATAAATGCAGTGTAACTGGTCCGTCGCACCTCATTCTGTAGCTTGCTCTTGCCTGCCTTGACAGTCTGATCTGGTGAACAGTACCAGCCTCAGACTCACCTCTTTTCTCACTATCTCTTTAGGATTACCCCGACTCCCTCACTGGTTTAATGCCTCCCGAGTGGCACTAGCAAATCTCCCTGCTCCTCAGGACCCCGTGCTTTCCCCTTCCTATGTCATTGGTACCAATGTACAATGTCCTCCCACTGGTTATTTCCCCTTTGAGAATGTTCTGCTCCCTCTGAGAGATATCCTTGACACTGGCACCAGGGCAGCACCACCCCATTCTGATCTCTCACTGTCAGCTGCAGAAACGGCAGACTGTGCCCCTGACGAGAGAGTCCCCTATCACCATCGATCGTGTGGAACTGGATACACCTCACATTATGTTAGAAGCCAGTTTCAGTACCAGTAACTTGGCTGTCAGTGCTACTTTCCCCTGAAAGTCTATTACCACCTACATTTTCCAAAACAGTACACTTGTCTGAGATGGGGATAGCCACAGGAGACTCCTGCAGTACCTACCTACCCCTCCTAGCTTTTCTGGAGGTAACCCACCTACCTGACTGTATCTGCAGTATCCGGAGACTGCCGCCTATCACACTCCCCGGCTCCTGTCAATTCCTCACTGCCTTTAATCACTCCGCCACCAATCCATGTGATCCAATAGGATTTGCAATCACACTTCTTGCAGACAAATCATCAGGTTCATTGAAACTCTCCCTAATCTTCCGCACCCGACAGGAACAGTAGGCCACTCTACAACAGGCCATCTCTCCGCCTTAACAACCTACAGACCAAGACAAAGGCACAGTCTTACTGCTCGAAAAATACTGCCCGAGAATAACTTAATGCTTACGTTTTATATCTTAAACATTTAATCAAGAGACCGTAAGACATTAAAAAGAAATCCTCACCTGACTCACGATTGTAGATTTAATAAAATAAAACTGACTAAGATTGATGTTTGAAGAGACTGAAACTCACTGAGCTGATCCCCGGCTCGGAGTACTTCCAAGGGTGAGGTCTCTCTGAGGGCAGCTGTGAAATGTCACTGTTTCTCTTCTCTGCCCACCCCATTTCCAGAGAGGTTTTTAACTTCACAGCAAGTCAGCTCAGAGAGGTCACTGCTTGGTTTTATTCACTGGAGGGTGCCTTTGCTGCCCAGACCAGTATTTATTGGCCACCTTTCCTTGTCTTGGAGAAAGTGGTGGTTAACCGCCTCCCTGAAATGCTGCAGTCCATGTACACCACAGTGATGTTTGGACAACAGTCCCCCTCTGGCCCCACAACCCTCCCTGTCTCTGTAATCCGCCCCCCGGCTTCACCACTCTCCCTGTCTCCGTAATCCCCCTCCGGCTTCACTACCCTCCCTGTCTCTGTAATCCCCCTCTGGCCCCACAACCCTCCCTGTCTCTGTAATCCGCCCCCCGGCTTCATCACCCTCCCTGTCTCTGTAATCCCCCTCCGGCTTCACTACCCTCCCTGTCTCTGTAATCCCCCTCCGGCTTCACCACCCTCCCTGTCTCTGTAATCCCCCTCCGGCTTCACCACCCTCCCTGTCTCTGTAATCCCCCTCCGGCTTCACCACCCTCCCTGTCTCTGTAATCCCCCTCCGGCCCCACAACCCTCCCTGTCTCTGTAATCCCCCTCCGGCTTCACCACCCTCCCTGTCTCTGTAATCCCCCTCCGGCTTCACCACCCTCCCTGTCTCTGTAATCCCCCTCCGGCTTCACCACCCTCCCTGTCTCTGTAATCCCCCTCCGGCTTCACCACCCTCCCTGTCTCTGTAATCCCCCTCCGGCTTCAGAAATTACATGTCCGTGGCATAAGATTTTTATTTGGATTCGTTTTTGTTTAATAAACCACCTCCCCCCTCCACAAAAAAGTGACATATTTCACCCCCAAACAAATTTCTGTTGATTGACCTTTTGGAGAGGCCGACACATGGACACCGCAGTATTTTATCTCACATTGTACACGTAGAATGATGGAACTTGCTTTTAAATATTGCTAAAAAAGGAAGGCAATGGCTTAATGGTATTCCTGCCAGATGATTGAAATGTACAGTGTTCCGAGGATTAGGGTTAGAATCCCAACATGGCTGATGGCAGCATCGGAATCCAATACAATCGAGAATGAAAAGGCGAATGATGACCATGAAACTATTGTCGATTGTTAGAAAACCCAACTGGTTCACTCATGGTCTGTAGGGAAAGAAACGGTCATCCTCACCTGGTCTGGCCTACATGTGACCCCAGACCCACAGCAATGTGGTTAACTCTCAACTGCCCTCAGGAAAAATACATTAAAAACTGTTAACAAATACCCCGCAGGTATCACTTAAAAACTGGCTGTTCACATTGGGACCATGGGAATTTCTGAACGGCCTGAACTAAAACTGAGTTTCAGGTTCACCTTCTCCCTGTCTCCCCTCGCTCTGTTTTCATCTAACTCCAAAAGACTCTCATTGAGCCAAGCAGCCCTCACAGTGTAGCCCTGTCATTGTCTGCTCACACCTACACTGCCCTCAGCCTCCTGTACTGTTCCAGTGTATCTCAATGGGAGCTCAGGGACAGGACCTCATCTTTCAATTCAGCCCTTTGTAACCCCAGAGTCAACATGGACCTCAGCAGTTTCTGAATGAACAGACAGTTGTCAGAATCTGGAACATTCCACCTGAAAAGGTACTGGAATTTGAGTCCAAAAGGACTTTTAATGGGAACTTTGCAGGAAATTGAAAATATGAAGTTTACAGGTTAACATCATGAAGTGGGTGATTGGGTCTAATCTGAGTTCTTACAAAGAGACGAGGTGTAATTTGGATAAATCTGGACTCCCTCTCAGGGCAATATCTCCTTCCTCAGCTGCAGGGCCCAGAACAGAGCACACACCCAAAGGGTGATCCAACCACGATTTTGTACATCTTTCCGCTTTACAAAAGCATTGGAGATATTTTCCCACAAACAGAACAAACCTTTCTCCTTCCACAGTTAATTGCCAATGATATTCAGATCCTGATGACTCCATTGACTGTAAAAACTTGCTTTTGAGATCTCAACTTCAATTATTCTGATTTAATATCCTATAAAATGAATTCACAAAACAAAACACAGAGCCAGTGCAGGAAGAATATAAAGGCATACTTTTTTCTTGGTATGTGCTTGATGTGTAAATGCCTCTCTTCAAGTTGCACACCATTCACACCCCCCCCCAATACTAGGAAGGGGACATGTCCATGTGCCTCACTGTACCTTACCCCCAATAAAGATGGCGGCCATATCCCAGGACCTATCACTGCCTGAGGGCCGCAGCCATTTTCCCATCTGATGCAAACGCGGGATTAAGAGTTTCTAATTCAGACCTACGACCCGCACAGTGTAATTAAAACTTCCCAGTATAAAGTGACTCATTATCTCCCTGTCTCCGAGGCCACTCTCCCCTTCCCTGTTTGCATCCCCCACATTCACTAACGGCCGAGTCACATGACACTGCACAGGCGGAGTTACTGGTGACGTGTCATCCCACTGGCCACGCCCCTCATTCACTCCCATTGTTTGGATGACCAGCTGGTTCCACTTCGTCCACCAGTCCCACCCCCTTTTCCTATTGGTCCGAAGCTGCCACCAATCAGCTGGACCCCATTGTGAGGTCAGTGGTGGGATCCTCCCCCTGCCTGAATCAAACCCGGAAGGTGGATGGATGGTGTCAATCAGGAACAACAAGCAGGAGGTGCTGGGAAAGCTCAGCAGGTCTGGCAGCATCTGGGAACAGGAATCTGTCCAGTGGCCCTTCCTCAGGACCGATGGGAGCTGGGAACATTAGAATCCTGACAGTGTGGAAACAGGCCATTCGGCCCAAAAAGTTCCACAGCGTCCCTCTGAAGGGTATCCCACCCAGACCCATTCCCCTACCCTATTACTGTATATTTCTCCTGACTAATGCACCTCACCTACACATCCCTGAGCATTATGGGAAATTTAGCTTGGCCAATTCAACTAACCTGCAGATCTTTGTACTGCAGGAGATAGGGGTTAAAGAGTAAATAATAGGCAAGGACAGAACCCAAAGAGAGACCGGAACATTTGGAAAGAAAGGAGTGGATTACGATCTGGCTGGGAGGGTGCATAGCTGTTAATGGAGGGGACAGGAACCTGTGTCTGGCAGCGTCTCAGTGGAGGTGGCGGAAATGGCGATCGATGATCTACGTTCTGCTGCAAAAACAGACCCCGAGCTTCCAGCTGCCTGTCACTTTAACACACGAGCCTGTTCCCTGGCCAACATCCCTGTCTCGTGCTTACTGCAGTGTTCCAGTAAAGCCTGAACATACCAAATGGCCCTGTATTTCAAGGACTGCAATTTTCTCTCCCACGTTGTCAATATCATTGAAAGTGTCTCCTCCACTTCCGGCATCTTTGCCTTTGAAACCCACACATCCAACTGCAAGGATAGAACCCTCCCTAAGTCCTTACCTTCCACCCAGATACAACACATCATCCTCTGCCATTTCCACCACTTACAATCGGACCCCACCACCAGAATTTTAAGGAGTTTGACAGGATAAATTGTGAGAGGATGTTTCCCATCATGGGGGAGTCTGAAACCAGATTCTGGGTCAGTCACGGAATCAAGAGTTCCGCTTCAGATTCATCAAGTTTAAGGTGACACAGACGCGGGTAAGGGGCTTCAGTAGCAATGGAGCTGGGGTGAGGAGGAGACAAACAACGTTTCAGAGATTGGAATTCCTGGTGTTAGTGATTGTGTAGATGCCGGATCAGAAGGTCACCTTGCGGTTACAGATATGAGAGCAATATTACGAAGAGTGTAATTCTGCCTCAGAGTTCCCAGGGAGAGGGAGAGGCTCAGCAGTAAGGGAAAGGAATTTGTAAGGCAACGGGTTTAACCATTATAATGTTTCATTGGAGGAAACTGCAGCTAATTGAGTAGTGGGAATGTGGTAAGCAGTTTGATAACTGAGTAACAGTGGAGTAATGGAGAGGGATGATGGGGAGGGAGAGCTCTGCAACAATTACTGACTGAGCTGGTCCGGTCCTAAAGGTCGTAGCTGCTCAACTGAGTCTGCAGTGGGTGGTGAGGGAACCAACAACAGGGAAAAACATACTTGATCTCATTGTTATGAATTGACCAGCTGCAGATACATCTGTCCATGACAGTATCGGTAGGAGCGGCCATCACACACTCCTTTTGGAGACAAAGTCTTGCCTTAAAGTTAAGAAAAATCTCCATTGTGTTGAGTGGCACTATCACTATTCTAAATGGGATAGAATTTGAAGAGATGTTAGATCTTAAACTGGGTACCTCTGAGGCACTGTGGGACATCAACAACAGCAGAACTGTACTCCAGCACAATCTGTAATCTCATGGGTTTGTACATCCCGCTCTCACCCATCACAATGGACAGGAAAGGACGGCATGCCAAGAGCAGCACCAGGCATACCTAAAAATGAAGTGCCAACCTGGTGAAGCTACCAAACAGGACCATCTGCATATCAAACAGCATCAGCAGCAAGCAATAGAGTTAAGTGATTCTACATCCAATGGATCAGATCAGAGCTCTGCAGTTCTGCCACACCCAGTTGTGAACGGTGATGGACAATTAAACAACTCACTGGAGGAAGCATCACAGATATCCCCACCCTTACTGATGGACGGGCCTCACATATACAAGCACCAGATACGACAACAGCATTTGCTCCAGAACTTGCCACACACCAAGCCAAGTACCGCTCCAGCACTGGCATCGAACAACAATGTAGAACAGGCATGTTCAACACAAAAACTCAGGGCAATCCAATCCAGGAAATTTCCCTCTATGAGTCCACACTCGATCAGCAGTAAAGTGATTGAAGATGTTATCAACAGGGCTACCAAGCAGCAGCTGCTCAGCGACACTCATTTTAGGCTCCACCAGGGCCACTCAGCTCCCGATTGTGTTACCGCCTGATTCACAACCTGACAACCAGCTGAATGCCAGAGGGGAGGTGAGGGGGACAGCCCAGTCCCACTCCAACACCACTATTTCTAGCTGATTCTACCCTCATCTCAGCTCATATACTCTCATCCACCTTGTGTTATCTCCAGGCTTCAGTAGCTAAACACACTCCTGGCCAGCTTCCCACATTCGACCTCCCTGTCATCTCAAGAAAAACTAAATGTCTGCTACCCTAGTACTCCTTTGTACCAAAACTTGTTGAACCTTCAAAAAGCTCCTATTCATAATCAACAACATAGAGGCACAGAGATGTACAGCATGGAAACAGACCCTTCAATCCAACCCGTCCATGCCGACCAGATATCCCAACCCAATCTAGTCTCTCCTGCCAGCATCCGGCCCACATCCCTCAATTTAAAATTCCCACCCTTGATGTAATTCCTGGGTGTGACCATCCCTAGCTCGCTGTATCTCACACCCTTTGAGACCTTGACAACCCATTCTGTTCGAGACTCCCAATGATCTGTTAATTCATTACCTCACCTGTGTGGCTGCTTTTACAGTTGCCAAAGCAACAAGGTCAGAAATTCGCAGCCAAAGCCTCACAGGTCTGCTTTCCTCCTTTAAGACATTCCTCAAAACCTGCTGATTTGGCAATGCTTTTGGTCACCTGACCTAAGAGCATCAGTCTCTGCCCTTATGTCTAAAGTTCCCAATAATATTTCTGTGAAATTATAAGCAGGATAATGAAACTACAAACTGTTCTTGATTTGGACATTATCTTCAAATCATCACTGTTGCTGTAATGAATGTCTCTTACCCAACCACATTGTGGGAGCACCTTCACCACACAAACTGCAGCTGTACAAGAAAGTCAAACATCACCCTCTCCACAGGCAACAGGGCTTTGGCATTAATCACTGGGATCTGTGGAAGGAGAAACGCAGTCGGTGTTTAAGGGAATGACAATGGTGCAGAATTTGATAGTCAGAAATAGAAGGAAAATACACTTGCTTATTGGAAAAAAAGAATTCTTGACTGTCAAAGATTCTCCAGTAAAATATTAATAAGCAGCATATGGTCAGGGGCTGGGCGGCAGTGAAAAGTTAACTTACTAAAATGTCTGTAAAAATAATAGTAAAATACTAAACAGACCAAAAATACACCCATTGTTCGAGACTGAGGCAGCTAGATATTAACAAAGTGGTCATGAGGGAGCCCAGAGATGAAGCAGAACAGTATAAGTTGTTATGATCCCACAGTCATAGAGATGTATAGCACCGACACAGACCCTTCGGTCTAACTCACCCATGCCAACCAGGTATCTGAACCTAATCTATTCCCATTTGCCAGCACTTGGCCCATATCCCTGTAAATGCTTCCTAATCATATCATGTGTCTATTTAGATGCCTTTGACATGTTTTAGTTGTACGAGTCTCCACCACTTCCTCTGGCAGCTCATTCCACCCACTGCATGAAAGAGTTGTCCTTTAGGCCTCTTTGAAATTTTATCCGTTCACCCTAAAGCAACGCCCTCTACTTCTGGACACCACCACTCCAGGAAAACACCTTGTTCATTTACTCTATTCATGCCCCTCATGATTGTATAAACCCCCATAACATCACCGCTCAGCCTATGGTACTCCAGGGAAAACAGCCCCAGCCTTTTATGCCTCACACTACAGCTCAAATCCTTCAACCCTAACAACATCCTTGTAAGTCTTTTTTGAAACCTTTCAAGTTTCACAGCACCCTTCTGGTCGGAGGCAGGCCAGAACTGCACACAATATTCCAAAAGTGGCCTAACGCATGTCCTGTACAGCAACATGACCTCCCACATCCTATACTCAATGCTCGAACCAATAAAGGAAAATGTACTGAACACCTTCATCATCCTATCTACCTGCAACTTGACTTGCAAGGACTATGAACCCGCAGTCCAAGGTCTCTTTGTTCCACAAACATCTCCAGGGCCTTGCCAGTGTATAAGTCCTGCCCTGATTTGCTTTTCCAAAATGCAGCACCTCACATTTATCTAAATTATACCCCATCTGATCAATATCTCATTGTAATCTGAGGTAACCTTCTTCATTATCCACAATACCTCCAATTTTGTATGACCTGCAAACTCATTTATGATATCAAATCATTTAAATGAATAGTGAAACAAATCCAGAAATAAACATCCATTTCTCTGAGTTTGAATGTGCTCTGTGCAAATCCTGCCCAATGACTCTGTACCAGAGAAAGGCTGCACATGCGCCTGGCTGCACCTTACCCCCTACAAAGTTGGCGGCTCCACACGTGGCCAGTGAATTCTTGCCCCGAATAAAGATGGCGGCGTGCACCCATGCCTGCAGCCACACTGAGGCAATTCCCCGTTTACCTGAAAACACGAGACTGGGATGTTCATATTTGTGTTTGCCGATGTGCACATTGTGTTTGTAAAACCTCTCCACTCACACAGAACCTCTCTCACCTCCTGCTGTTCCACAGACAGCCTTGATGTTTGCGGGTACCTAGTCTCTGCCTGGTTACTCATTTGTCCTTAGTGTATTTGTACAATCACTTTGGATTCTCCTTAAACCCATTTCCTAAAGCTATCTCATGTCCCCTTTTTGCTCCTCCTGGTTTACCTCGAGTATACTCCTACTGCCCCTATACTCCTCTCGGGATTCACACAAACCCAGCTCTCTGTACCTGCCATATGCCTCCTTCCTTTTCTTGACCAGGTCCTCAATTTCATTCGACAGGCAGCATTCCCTACACCTCCCAGCCTTGGCCTTAACAGGAACATACTGTCTATATACTCTCATTCTGGCAGGCCTGTGGAGGCAATGGCAGATGAGGACAGAGAAACAATCACTCCCAGTAAAGAGGCAATGTTGGGAAAGATAACAGCCTCAAGGTAGCTGGGTCTCCTGGCCCTGATGGAATGCATCCCAGGGACTAAAGAAGATGGCGGGGGTTGGGGGGGGGGGTGATAACAAATAGACTCGTGATAATTCACTAAAATTTGTTGGATTCTGGGATGGTTTGGACAGACTGGAAGCTGTTAATGTGGTGCCACTATTTTTCAAAAAGGACCCGTTAGCTTAACTTCTGTCGTGGAGAAAATGCTTGAATCTCTCAAGGAAGTAGTGGTGAGGTATCTGGGTAGAAATTGTCTCATGTCGCAGACACAGCATGGATTCATGAAAGGCAGGTCACGTTTAATGGATTTACTGGAATTATTTGAGGATACAATGAGCGCGTTGGACAAGGGGAACCGGTGGATGTGGTGTACCTGGATTTCCAGAAGGTATTCGATAAGTTGCCACACAAAAGGCTGCTGTATAAGGTAAAGATGCACAGCATTATGGGTAATTATCATTGATACAGGATCGGTTCACCAACATAATAAAGACTGGGGATAAAGGGGTGTTTGGATTAGTGTTGGCACTACAACTGTTCGCAATTTACACAGATGTTTTGGAGTTGAGGACCAAGTGTACTGTGTCAGAGTTCACATTTGATACGAAGATGAGGTAGAGCAATGTGTGCGGAGGCCACTAAGTCTGCACAGGGATACAGAGAGGTTACCTGAGTGGCTAAGGGTCTGGCAGATGGAGTTCAATGTTGGGATACGTGAGGTCATCCATTTTGGTCGGACTAACAGGAAACTGGATGATGAAATGGTGAAAACATGCAGCAGGCTGCTGTACAGAGGGAGCTGGGTGTCCTTGTGCATGAATCACAGGAAGCTGGTTTGCAGGTACAGCAGGTAATTAAGGCAGTGAAGGGAATATTGTCCTTCATTGCTAGAGGGATGGTTATGCTGCAGCTGTACAGGGTGTTGGGGAGGCCACACCTGGAGTACTGTGTACAGGTTTGATCCCCTTACATTAGCAAGGATGGACTGGCACGAGAGGGAGTGCAGAGGAGGGTCACTAGTTGGAGTTGGGAGTTGAGAGGGTTGGCGTATGTGGAGAGATTGAGAAAACTGGTTCTACAGTCATTGTAATTTAGAAGAATGGGAGGTTGGAGAGGAAACAAATAAAATTATGAAGGGAGTAGTTAAGACAGAAGCAGGGAGGCTATTTCCACTGGGAGCAGGTCAAACTACAGAGGATTACCTCAAAATAAGGAGGAACAGATTTAGGACTGAGATCAGGAGGAGTTTCTTCAGCTAAAGGGTTGTGAATCTGTGGAATTCCCTGCCGAGTGCAGCATTTGACTTTATCAACTTGAATTCCTTTAAGGCAAAATGTAGATTTGTGAACAGGAAAGGAATGAAGGGTTATGGTGGGAGAGCAGGAATGTGGAGCTGAGGCCATGAAAAGATCAGCCCTGATCTTATTGAATGGCAGAGCAGGCTGGAGGGGCCAGATGAAAGTTCTTGCCTTGTGCCATCAAAATTGGCCTTTGTCCAATTCAGAACCTTAACTTGTAGATCTGGTCTAATATTTTCTGTAACTATTTTAAAACTAGTAGAATTATCAGAGAATCCCAACAGTTGGAAGCAGGTCATTCAGCCCATCACATTGATACTGACCCTGAGAGCCTCCTAACCTCCCCCTGTAACATTGCATTTCCCAGGGCCACCCAACCTGCACATCCCAGAACATTATGGACAATTCATTCTGGATTATTCACCAAACCTGCACATCTTTGGACTGTGGGAGGAAACCAGAGGACCCAGATGAAACCCATGCAGAAAACCCCAATAAGGTGATCATCCCTTTCTTATTTCCCAGTTCCACCTAAATAACCTCACTGGGCATACTCCGAGGAATATCCTCCCTAAGCAAAAACATAATGCTATCCCGAATCAAAAATGCCAGTCCCCCTCCTCTCCTGTCCCGCTTTCTATTCTTCCTATAGCATCTATACCCTGGAACATTAAGGTCCCAGTCATATCCATCCCTGAGTGATGCCTTTGTAATTGCTATAATATCCCAGTATCATGTTCGAAACCATACCCTCAGTTCATCTGCCTTCCCTGTCAGGCCTATTGCATTGAATTAAATGCAGGGCAACTGCTCGGTTCTACCTCCTTCTGTGCCTTGCCCTTGCCTGCCTTGACTATTTGACTTCTGAACTGTACCAGCCTCAGACTTACCTCTTTTCTCACCATCTTCTTGGGTTCACACCCACTCCCTCACTGGTTTAATGCCTCCCGAGTATCACTAGCAAATCTCCATGTCTGAATATTAGATACCTTCCAATTCAGGTACAATCCATCCTTCTTATGCAGGTCAACTCTACTCCAGAGGAGATCACAACGATCCAAAAAAAATGTGAATCCTTTTCCCCTGCACCAGCTCCTTAGCCACTCATCCAGCATCTCCTCCTCCTCTGTAATATGGACATTTTTCAAGATGTCACCATTTATTTCCTCACATTCTATATCTCCCATATACTTCTTCACAGTAAACACTGATGCAAAACACTGGTTTCCTATCTCGCCCATGGCCTGCAGCTCCACACAATGGCTGTCTTGCTGATCTTGGAGGGTCTCTATTTTCTCCCTAGTTAGCCTTTTTTTCTTCATGTATTTATGGAAGCCCTTCGGATTATCCTTAACCCTATTCGCCAAAGCTATCTCACGTCCCTTTTTTGCTTCCTGATTTCCCTCTTAATTATACCCCTACTGCCTTTATACTCAATTTTTTTGGATTGGAATAAATGCAAAATATAACAACCTGACAAAACAGACGAGGGCAGGACTTACTCTCAATAAAAGTAGGGCCTTGAGTAGTGATATGGGAACAGAGAGACCGAGGGCTTCACGTCTTTGAAGTTTGTGTGACATGTAGACAGGGTGGTTAATAAGGTGCTAAGCACACTTACCTTGATTATTCAGACCTTGGAGTACAGGGGTTGGGACGTTATGTTGGGGATGTACAAGATGTTGGGGAGGCCTCTTCTGGAATACTCTGTCCAGTTCTGGTTGTGCTGTTATAGGAAGGAGATTATTAAATTGGAGCAGGTTCAGAAGAGATTTACCAGCATGTTGCCATGAATGGAGGGATTGTGTTCTAAGGAGAGGCTGGATAGGCTGGGAATTTTTTCACTGGCGTGCACGAGGTTGAGGCGTGAGCTTATTAGAGGTTTATAAAATTAGAAAGAGTGTAGACAAGGTGAATAGCCGGGGGAGAGGAGGATTCAAAACTCGGGTGCATTCATTTTGAGAAGAAATGAGAAAGATTTGAGAAAATACATGAAGGTTTTAATAAAAAAAATACACGTGTGGAATGAACTTCCAGAGGAAGTGGTAGCTGTGAATACAATTACAATATTGAAAAGACATTCAGATAAGTACATAAATAGGAAATATTTGGATGGATGTGGACCAAGCGGAGGCAGGTACAATTAGTTCAGTTTGGAATTATGGTCGGCATGGACTGGTTGGACCACAGGGCCTGTTTCCTTGCTGTATAACATTATGACTCTAATCCTCACGATCCCTAAATTCCTCCATCCTCAACTCGCCTGATCAATGTCACCTCATCCAGCCTTACAACTCTTCCTTATTTATATAATTCCTCACTAGCCACAGAACGCTCCCTATCTCACGTCCTCCAGTTTCTCAAATCTCTGCGATATGTGCCTTTCTTTAGTTCCAACCTTGAGGATGCCCTCATTCACTCCGATTGGTTGGAGGACAAACTCGTACGACCTGGTCCTCCAGTACTGCCCTCTGGCCCTATTGGCCTGCGCTGACATCACTCACCTCACAATGGGCCCCGGATGATTAGTGGGATCCTCCCTCTCTCTCTCTCTGCTCTGGGATGAGCTTCATCATTCACAGTGAATGGGACAGTATCACAGAGCACAGGGGCTGGGGGCTATTCAGCCCATTGGGGCTGTACTCTCTCCCTCTGGAGATGCTGCAAATCTGTCCCAATTCCCTTCCCATTTGCCCATAGCACCTCAAATCTTCCCTTAAAAAGTAAAATTCCAAATCTGTTTATGAATAATTGCTGAGTCTGTCCAGCTACCGTTCAGACTATTCCAGATGCTCAGAACTTACTGAAGAACATAATGTTCACATATTCACTTATTATTTGCCAATTACCTGAAAATAGTTACTAAAATTGTGACATTGTTAACAATTCCTCTCTCTCTGAAAATTAAATATCTTAGAAACAAATTTGCAGCTGATCAAAATCACTGCTTAACCTTCTCAGCTCCAAGAACAATTATCTGTGCTTCTGCTAGCTCTCCACAAAAGAGGAACACATCTTATTTTCATTTATTAGTGTCATAGAGATGTACAGCACAGAAACAGACCTTTGGTCCAATTTGTCCATGCCAACCAGGAATCCTCAACAACTGGAGCCCCATTTGCCAGCGATTGGTCTGTATCACTTGAAACCCTTCCTATCCATGTACCCAATCAGATGCCTTTCAAATGTTGTAATTGTATCAGCCTCCACTACTTCATCTGGCAGCTCAATCCACACACACACCACACTCAGTTTGAAAACGTTGCCCCTTAGATCCGTTTTAAATCTTTGCCATCTCAACTTAAGCCCATGCAATTGTTTTGAACCCACCTAACTGGGGGGAAAACACCGTGGCTGTTCACCGTATCCATGCCCCTCATGATTTTATAAATCCCCATGAAGTCACCTCTCAGTCTTTGACTCTCCAGGGAAATTAACCCTGGCCTATTCAGCCTCTCCCTGTAGCCCAAATCCTCCAATCCTAGCAAAGTCTTTGTAAATCTTGTCTGAACTATTTCAAGATTCACAACATCCTTCCCAGAACAGGGGATTTCGAACTTAAAACATAATTCCTGAAATGGCTTAATCAATGTCCTGTCCAGCCACAATTTGACGCCCCAGCTTCTGTACTCAATGCATTGACCAATAAATATAAGCACACCAAACCCCACCTTCACTAGCCTGCCTATCTATGACTGTACTTTCAAGGAGCAATGAACCTGCATTCCATGGTCTCTATGTTCAGCAACATTCCCAAGGACTTTACCATTAAGTGTATAAGTCCTGCCCTGATTTGCCTTTCCAAAATCCAACAGCTTACATTTGTCTAAATTGAACCCAGTCTGCCATTCCTCGCCCCAATGGCCCATCTGGTCAAGATCCTGTTGCCTTCTGAACTAACCTTCTTCATTGTCCACTGCACCTCCAATTTTGGTGTCTTCTGTAAACCTACTGACCATATCTCATATTCACATCCAAGTCAATTATTTAAGGACCCAATATCCATTCCTGCAACACGCTGCTGCTCACAGCCCTCCAGTCCACAAATCAACCCTCTGCACCACCCTCTGCCTCCTACCTTCAAGCCAGTTTTGTATCCAAATGGCTAGTTCTCTCAACATTTCATGTTATCTAACCTTGCCAACCAGTCTGCTTTGTGGAACATCGTTCAGTGTCCATATAGACAACATTCACAATCTGCCTTCATCAATCATCTTTGTCACATCTTCAAAAAAAACTCAATCAAGTTAGAGAGAGAATTTCCCACACACAAAGCCATGCTATCTATCCCTAACCATTCCTCGTCTTTCCAAATACATGTAAATTCTGTCCCTCAGAATCCATTCCAACAACTTGCCTGCCACTGACTTCAGGCTCACTGATTTCTTGTTCCCTGGCCTTTCCTTACCACCTTTTTAAATAATGGCACATGTCTTCCAGCACCTCACCTGTCACCAAAGACAATATAAATATCTCAGGGAGGGGCACTGCTATCACATTCCTAGCTTTCCACAAGTGTCTGGGATACACCTTAACAGGTCCCAGAGATTTATCCACCTCGATATGATTCAACACATCCAGTACTACCTCCTCTGTAATATGGTCAGGAGGCGGGCAGCAGTGGACAATTCATTTACTGAAAGGTCTGTGAACATAATAGTAAAATACTAAACAGAGCAAAAATACACTCAGAGACTGAGGAAGCTAGATAGTGAACAAGTGGACATCAAGGTGCTCAGAGGCGAATCGGAGCAGTTTTATGATCCCACAGTCAGAGATGTCTAGCACCGAAACAGACTCTTCAGTACAACCCATCTATGCCAACCAAATATTCGAACCTAATCTATTCCCATTTGCCAGCACTTGGCCGGCATCCCTCTGGACCCTTCCTATTCAACTGCCTTTGAAATGTTACAATTTTTGTTGCCCTTTAGGTCCCTGTTGAATTTTCCCCTCTCACCCTTAACCTATATCCTCTAGTTCTGGGCTCCACCACCCCAGGGTAAACACCTTGTCTATTTACGCTATCCATGCCCCTCACGATTATATAAATCTCTTCAAAATTACACCTCAGCCTATGACACTCCAGGGAAAATGGCCCCAGTCCCTATTATGCCTCTCCCTGCAACTCAAATCCTCCAACCCTGGCAACATCCTTGAAAATCAATTCTCAAACCTTTCAAGTTTCAGTGCCTCCTTCTGATAATAGGGAGACCAGAATTGCACACAATATTCCAAAAGTGGCCTAACCAATGTCCTGTCCAGCTCCTGTACTCAACGCTCTGACCAACAAAGGGAAGCATACCAAATGCCTTCTTCACTGTCTTATCGACCTGTGACTCTACTTTCAAGGAACTGTGAACCTGCATTCCAAGGTCTCTTTGTTCAGCAAGACTCTCCAAGACCTTACAATTCAGTGTGTGAGTCCTGCTCGGATTTGCTTTTCTAAAATGCAGCACCTCACATTTATCTAAATTAAACCCTATCTGCCATTCCCCAGCCCATTGGCCCATCTGATCAATATCCCATTGTATTCTGATACAACCTTTATCACTGACCACAACACCAACAATTTTGGTGTCACCAGCAATCTTACTAACGGTACCGCCTCTATTCGCATCCAAATCATTTAAATGAATGACGAAACAAATCCAGAGAAAAAAAATCCATTTCCCTGTGTGTGAATGTGCTCTGTGTAAATCCTGCCCCATGACTCTCTATCAGGGAGAGCTGCACATACTCCCCTCTGAACTTTGCCCCCTACAAAGATGGCGGCTGCACGTGTCCAGTGATTCGTTGCCCCGAATAAAGATGGCGGCACTGACTCGAGTCAATCGCGAAATGAGCCATTTTCCGGTTTACTGCAAAAACGAGACTGTAAATTTCAAATTTGTCTTTTCCGATGTGCACCAAATGTTCGCAAAACCTCTCAGCCTAGACCGTCACCGTTTCCCTCCCGCTTGCTGCTGTTTATTTCTTTCCTTACCGACAGCTCTCCGCCCGCACAGCCGCGCTGTCCGCGAGGATGATCACGTGGTATAATCAAGTCCCGCCTCTCATTCACTCTGATTGGTAGGAGGGCCAACCGCCTCGCCAGGTCCTCCAGCCCCGCCCCTGTACTTCCATTGGTCCACCGCTGACATCAATCATCTTGTGACCATTGTTGGCTGGAGCATGCGCACTGCTTCCTGGTTTTTGTTGCTCTGCATAAGTTACAAGAGTGAGGGACAAAGTTAAAAACACACAACCACCTGATGCAGCAGCAGCAGCGCTAGTGCTTCCAAATAAACCTGTTGGACTATAACCTGGTGTTCTGTGAATTTTAATTTTGTCCATCCTAATCCAACGTCAGCACCTCCAAGTCACGAGTGAGGGAGGAATGTGTTATAAGTGATTTCTGTCTAGGCTTTCTGAATCTCCGGAGAATAGTTCCTGACACTTGGCTAACTATTCTAACTCTAGGGATCTGATTCAGAACAACCGGGTCCTGCCTCCGAACTCTGCCAACCGCGGACTGTCCTTTAACCCTTGTGTCAAGGGAGACTGTCCACAAGGTTAAGTTCAAAAAGGCGAACTCCAAGTTGACTGGTATCAGCCCTTATCCCCACCGGCTGTCACTTTTCCCGTGGCAATTCGAAATACTGCGAGACACACACAGACAGAGCAACAGATGTTTATTCAATCTTCGAAGATTGGGCGAGTTCCAAAAAGGACTTCGGAAATCGCAACGGGAGATTTTACAGCACTAATACTTATACATTATTTTTCCATTCAAATACATTGGTGATAATTTCATTGGTTTAAACATCTCACGCTATGGATTTTTCTTACATTAAAAATCATTAATGACAATTCCATTGGTTAAAGCATTTCACGCTTTTCTCTGCCAATTTCTTTAATTAAAATGTTATATTATTTTACAATTTCTGCTACTAGTTATAACATTTATTGATGTCATGAAAAGAGCTTTCATTGTATATTGCCCTCTGTGTCTAACTGAAGCATTCCTTGGTTTCTTGCCCAAGGTTACCATGTTCCTGGCATAACAGAGGTGACTTCTAGTTCATGCTTCATTATGGCCTAGTCGATCATTAGTTTCATAATTTAGTTTTTATTCATTACACCTCAGTTTTAGTACAGTGAGTGTGTGTGTATGTATGTGTGTGAGAGTGTGTGTATGTGTGTGTGTACGTGTGTGAGAGTGAGTGTATGTGAGTGTGAGTGAGTGTGTGTGTGTGTGAGTGAGTGTATGTGAGTGTGTGTAGGTGTGTGTATGTGTGTGTGTATGTGTGTGTGTGTGAGTGAGTGTGTGTGTGCGTGTGTGAGTGAGTGTATGTGAGTGTGTGTGTGTGTAGGTGTGTGTATGTGTGTGTGTAGGTGTGTGTATGTGTGTGTGAGTGAGTGTGTGTGTATGTGTGTGGGATATGTGTGAGGTGTGTGTGTGTGTGTGTGTGTGTGAATGCATGAAACTGCAGAAATTACATTAACCATATCAATTGTATAACATAAGAACTAGGAACAGGAGAAGACAATCCTGCCCTTTGAGCTTGCTCTGCCATTCAATAAGATCATGGCTGATCACTTCGTGGACACAGAACCATTTACCCATGTTCTCACCGTATTCTTTAATTAATTATTTCTGTTTTGAAAAAAAGCTACCTTAGCTTTAAAAACGTTTACTGTACAAACATCAACTACTTCCCTGGGCAATGAATTCCATTGAGGTTAAGAAGTTCCTTTCCAATTCAGTCCTAAATTTGCTGCCTCTAATCTTGAGGTGATGCCATCTTGTCCTAGATTCACCTGCCAGTGGAAACATCCTCTCTACTTCTATTTTATCCATTTCATTCATTATTTTATATGTTTCCATTCTTCTGAATTCCAATGAATATAATCCCAATCTACTCCGTCTCTGTTAAGCCAACCCCCTCAACTCTGGAATCAACCTAGTTAATCTCCTCTGCACCCCCTCTCGTGCCAGTACATCCTTTCTCAACTAAGGAGATAACAACTACATGGAGTACTCCAGGTGTGGCTCACCAGCACCCAATACAGCTGGAACATAACATCTGCTTTTAAGCACAATCCCTTCAGCATAGAAGGACAAAATTGCATTTGCCTTCAGAATTGATTGTTATACCTGGTGACCAACCTCACGCAGTAGGATACTCAGGTGCCTCTGCTTAGCAAAAATGCAACTTTTTAAAATTCAATTAATAATCTCTTTTTAATGTTACTCCAACCAAACAGTATGACATTATATTTATGAACATTATATTCCATATGACCGACCATTGCCCACTCACTCAATGTATCTATGTTCCTCTGCAAAGTTCCACAGTCCTGCGCACACTTTGTCCTGCTACTCATCATCGTGTCATAAGCAAACTTTAACACCCTAAATGTGGTCCCCAACTCCAAATCATCTGTATCAATTCTAAATAATCGCAGTCCCAACACTGATCCCTGAGGCACACAACTAGTCACTGATTGCCAGCCAGGATAATATGCATTTATCCCCACACTTCGCTTCCTGTTAGTCAACCAATCTTCTATCCATGCTAATACTATACCCCTAAGTAAGTCTAATCTAATCTAAAAAAAAATCTTTATATTATGCAACAGCCTCTTGCACAGCACCTTTTTGAAGGCCTTTTGGAAATCCAGGTACACTGCATCCACTGGGTCCACATTGTCCAACTTGCTTGAAATGTCTTCATAGAATTCCAAAAGATTTTTCAAGCATGACCTGCCCTTCATGAACCCATGCTGTATCTGTCCAATGGGACAATTTCTATCAAGTCCCTGCTATTTCTTCCTTGATAATAGATCAAAGCATCATTCCCACTATAGAGAAGAAGCTGTCTGGGGTATAATTACCCATCTTTTGTCCACCTCCTTTTTAAAACAGTGGCGTCACTTTTGCTGCTTTCCAAACTGCTGAGACTGCCATGAAGTCCAGTGAATTTTGGAAAATTACTGTCAGTGCATTTGCTATTTCTCCTGGGATACATTCTGTCAGGGAAAAGAGAATTTTCTATTATTAGCTCAATTACCTCCAACAGTCCAAAATTAGGTGCTCTGTAATAATGATAGCTTCCATATCCTCACCTACCTTTGTGTCTTTGTTAATTACTGGCAAGGTATTAGTATCCCCCACTGTGAGGTCCCGGAACTAAATGCTGCTTCTCTTTTTCCGAAAGACCAACGTTTACTTTTGCCACTCTTTTCTCATTATTTATGTTTATAGAAACATTTGCTATCTGTCTTTATAGTCTGTGCTAGTTTATTTTTCTCATGTTCGAGCTTACATTTCTTTGTAGCTCTTCTGTGGCTTTCTGTTGACCTTTAAAGTTTTCCCAGTTCTAGTTTCATGCTGGTTTTGGCCACTTTGTATGCCTTTCAATTTGATCACTTTCCTTAGATACCCATCACAGAGAACACCTTTTCTTACAGTCCTTCCATTTCACTGGAATATACCTTTGCTGAGGACTTTGGAAAATGTCTTTGAAAATCTTCCACTGCTCATCAACTGTCCCACCATAAAATCTTTGTTTCCAGTCTACGTTATCAAGGTTCTCCCTCATTCTATTGTAGTTCCTCATGTCCAAGCACAGGACCCAGAAATTATATTTTATCTTCACACTCTCCATATGTATTAAATTCAACCATACAGTGATCACTTCTTCCGAGAGGATCCCTAACTCTGAGGTCACTAATTATTCCTGTCTCATTGCAGAGGATCAGATCTTGGATAGCTTGCTCCCTTGTAGATCTATTTCATACTGTTCAAGTAAAATATCACAGATACACTTAATGAACTCTTCATAGCTACCCTGACTGAGCTGGTTTGACCAAAATACATGTACATTAAAATCACCCATGATAATAACCGTACCATTTTTACAGGCATTAGTTATTTCTTTGTTTATTGCCCATCCCAATATGATATTATTATTTGGTGGCCTATACACTGCGCCTATCAGTGACTTTCTTGGTAGAATTTTGAATGCATCATTCCTGTTTCTCCTAATGTATGGCAAAAACAACAACTACTCGTATTGTATGGAATCTTTCACAATGGCAAATGTCCTAAGGTACTTCATGGATGATCAAATCATTGATTAAGCAGAATGATTTCAAAAAAAATCTTTAAGGATGATAGAATAGGTTAGGGAGACGATTTGACGGACTTCTGCCCTTGACACTTCCAATTGTAGAGTGATGCAGATGGGGCAGGTTGGAAAGGGAACATGCAAAGGGGAAATGGAGGAGTGCAGGCAGTGTATAAGGTCTTAAGGACAGAGGAGTTTCCAGACTGAGTCTGTCGAGGATAGTATAACGGTGGCTGAGATAGCTTTTCATGAGGACTCGTCTTCTGAGGTAGTGTGGGCTGAGGTTAGAATCAGAAGGGGAGAGGTGACACTGCTTGGAGTTTTTTTATAGGCCTCCACAGAGTTCTAGGGAAGTGGAAGAGAGGATTAGCAAAATTATTCTGGGGAAGAGCAAAAGTCCCAGGGTGGTCATTGTCTATAAACCTCAGACACATGCGCAGTTTGGTTTCCATGCAGAGCATGCGCAGTGTCACATTGATCAGGACAGAGAGAGACATGGAGCTGCTTTCTCCGGCAGCGGCTGCGATCGGCTTCAGAGAGCGGCGCTCCGAGCCGGGGTGTGGGAGCCTCGCTGGGAGAAAGGAGCGGAGAGAATTCACAAGTCCCCGATACAGGTTAAAAAAAAACCGAAAAAGCCCCTCCAGGCCCGGGGAAGGAGGTGGCGGTCTCTGATCAGGGAAGCGGCCCGGGTCACGGCCGCCATTTGTTTGAGGGAAGAGGGAGCGCTCTGGGCCGCCATGTTGAGAAGGTCAAGGTGCAGGAGGGCGGGGCTATCGGGGTCTGTAGAACAATCAGAGGAAAGGGAAGCCCCATTGTTCCTGATGAATTCCATGGACACAGCGTCACTGGGCGGTCCCGCAGGAATCTCCTCTCTCAGTCCCTGCTGTGATGTTTCACCCCAATCACAACCAGCAGCTCTCCTCCTCTCTCAGCTCCCCTTCTGTCCTTCCTGCAGCATCTGTCCCCTGGGGCATTGAGCTGCCTGTCCTGTCCCTCCCTCAGCTGTTGTTCTGTAATCCCTGTCATATCCCAGTCCCACCTTAGATTACTTCACTAAAGACATGAAACATTTAATTCACATTCAATCATTTACAATGGTGGGATTTCAACCTGTGTCCAGAGAACATTTGCTGAGTTTCTGGATAAATTGTCTCACAATAATGCCACTAGGCCATCACTTCACCTTCTCACAGGTTGGGCATCCCAGCACAAGTGTTTGATCCTGTACTCTGGTGATATCACTCAGTGTCGCTCCATGGGCATGGATAGGATAAATAGGCAAAGTCTTTTCCCTGGCGCGGGGGAGTCCAGAACTACAGGGCATAGGTTTAGGGTGAGAGGGGAAAGATATAAAAGAGACCCAAGGGGCAACATTTTCACACAGAGAGTGGTATGTGTATGGAATAAGCTGCCAGATGATGTGGTGGAGGCTGGTACAATTGCAACATTTAAGAGGCATTTGGATGGATATATGAATAGGAAGGTATTGGAGGGATATGGGCCGGGTGCTGGCAGGTGGGACTAGATTGAGTAGGAATATCTGGTCGGTATGGACGGGTTGGACCGAAGGGTCAGTTTCCATGCTGTACACCTCTATGACTCTATGTGGTATCCCTCATTGTGTGGGTCTAATAGCTGTCCCTGTCACCATCTCTCACTCTTGTAGCTACTCCAAATCCTGAGCCAACAGAATTCTCCACTCTAGAGAGATGAGGCAGCACAGGCCAGGATTGGAGACTGGGTTTTTCCAGATCTCTGTGGGCTCAGTGCCATTCTACATGTGTAACCCTCATAGCATCAGTCTAATTTCCCATTCTGCCTATTTCTGTGTCTTCTACAGGTACCCAGGGAGTTCCTGACTCAATAGGCTTGACAACTGCTGGTTGGGAAGATGGTTGGTCAGCCAGAGAGACAAAGGTCAGGGAGGTCGGGAGCCTTCAATAAATTCTGCCACCAGATAAGATCACTCAGCGCACAGAGCAGAGAGCAATGAGAGGGCTCCAAACATCAGCTAACGAGACATGACATAGATATAATGCTGGAAAGGAGCACAGTACTGACACACCCCAGGCTCAGGTACCACCTTTACTTTAAGTTTTGTTGTATTGGGACAGCATCAGGAGTTCCCAGTTTTTCAATCCAGGCCTGTGCTGTCTTGGTGAACATCAGGACAACAGAGGGGAAAGCAGGCCTCCCATGAGAGGGTGATAATGCTCCCTGAGATCTTTCTGTTCCCTATTCCCTCTCCAACACTGTATCGATGGCTTGTCTTGTGGACCAGTGTCTTCAATCATTCTAACACCAATAACAGTTCCTATCTCTGTCACCTCCTTCCCTCTCACCAATTACTTCACATATTTGAAACCTCCAGTCCAGATGACCATCCATATCGCTGTAACTTGCTTCAGTCTCTACAACATGCCTTGTCTCGGTAGTCTCCTCCTCTAATAACTAGAAACATTGGGTCTGTTTCTGTGCGGCATGACCTTTCGGCCGAGGTTTCCTAAATGGAATGAGTCGCGTTTGCCTGTGTTTGGCTCAAATCCCTTCAAGTCAGGCAGCATCCAAGGAACAGGAAATTCAACGGTTCGGGCATAAGTCCTTCATCAGGAATGAAGGGCTTATGCTCAAAACGTCGAATTTCCTGTTCCTTGGATGCTGCCTGACCTGCTGCGCTTTTCCAGCAACACATCTTCAGCTCTGACCTCCAGCATCTGCAGACCTCACTTTCTCTCCAAATCCCTTCAAACCTTCCCCTCTCCATGTACCTGCCCAAGTGTCTTTTCCATGTTGTAATTGTACTTGTTTCTACCATTTCCTCTGGAAATCCATTCCGTCTATGCACTATCCTTTGTGGAAAATGTTGCCCCTCAGCTCCCTCTTTAAATCCTTGCTCTCTCACCTCACGTTTATGCCTCTAGCTTTGGACTCACCTACCCTTGGAAATTCACCTTACTTAGGCCCTACATTGTTTCATAAACCTTTATACGGTCACCCCGTGGCCGCCTCTGCTCAGGAGAAATAATGACGACAATGTTACCAATATCTCCAACTCATGTACTCAATGCTCTGACCAATGAAGACAAGTGTGCCAAATGCTGCTTTTCCCACCCTGTCCACCTGTGATGCCACTTCCAAGGAACAATGTAATTTCACCCCTTGGTCTCTCTCTGTTCGATAACACTGCCCAAATCCCTACCATTAACTGCATTAGTCCTCCTGGTTTGACTGAACTAAATTCAACACCCGAATTAAACGCCATCTTTCATTCCTTGATCCATTGGCCCAGTTGATTACCATCCCCTTCGAGAACTATATTCCCTGCCCAGTCTTGCACTTATCTTTGTATCCACAAACATTATAACAGGGAGTCTTATATTTTAGCTCAAAATGTTGATGTAAATGATGAACAACAGTGGTCCCAGCACCAATCCTCACAGCACACTGCTGGTCAGAGGCCTCCAGTCTAAACAACAACCCTCTCCCACCACCCTCTGTCTCCCACTGTCATCCCATTGTATATCCCATTGCTGGCTAGCTCTCCCTGACCCCTTGTGATCTACCCTTACTAACCAATGTATCATGCTACACCCTAACCAAGGGTTTACTGAAGACAGAAACAACATCTGTTGCTCTGCCTTCATCTATCTTCTTAGTCACATCTTGAATAAACTCCAGTCAAGTTTGTGAGACATGTTTCCCACGCACAAATCCATGCTGGCTGTCCGTAATAAGTCCATATCTTTCCAAATGCATGCAAGTCCTACCTCGCAAAATGACCTCCAACAACTGACCCACCCTGATGTCTGGCTCATCAGTCTGTAGTTCCCTGGCTTCCTCTTGCAGCCTTTCTTAATTAATGAGACAACATTATAATCCTAGTCAGAGAGTCATACCGCACTGTTCGGTTAACACTAACAATACTCTAAAACTGATCTCATCCCACCTGCCTGTTCCTGGATAATATCCCTTCAAACCTTTCCTATTCCTGTACTAATCCAAATATGTTGAAACATTGTAATTGTCCGCACATTCATCCCTTCCTTGGAAAGTTCATTCCACACGCGTCCCACCCTCTGTGTGACAATGTGTCCCCATGTACTTTTTTAAAAAATGTCTCTCCTCTAAACTTAAGAATGTAGTGCCTTGTCTTGAAACTCCCCTGACCATGGGAAAAGACAACTCCCATTAACTCTATCTATTCCCCTCATTACTTTATAAACTTCTATGAGGTCATCTGTCAACATTCAAGTTTCAATGAAAAAATACCAACATATCCAGCCTTTCTTTATAACTGTAACCCTCCATAACCAGCCACATCCCAGTAAATCTCCTCTGAACCCTCTCCAGCTTAATAGTATCCTTCCTATAACTGGGCGACCCGAACTGGGCACAGTATTCCAGAAGAGAACCAAAGGATTGAGCAATGAAAGCAAGTGTGGCAAGCAAGTTTTTTTTATTAACCATCCTGTCTCTCCATGTTGCAAACTTCAAAGAATTATGTACCTGAACCCTGAGTTCTACAACACACTACCGAAGGTCCTACCATTAATTGTATAAGTCCTGCCCGTGTTTGTTGTACCAAATGCATTCCCTCACATTTATTCAGATTGAACTCCATCGACAGTTTTTCAGCCATTCACACATATCATCAGGATCCCTTTGTAATCTCAGAAAACCTTCTTCCCTGTCCACAATGCCACCTTCCAGTCTACCTGCCTCTCACACATGGTACAAATATCTCTGCTAGCGGCCCTACAATGTCTTCACCAGCTTCCCACAATGTCCTGAGCTACATTTGATCAGGTCCTGGGGATTTATCTACCTTAGTGTTTTAAAACTTCCAGCACCTCCTCTTCGATAATGTGGACTCATTTCAAGACATTGGCTCATAGAGATGTACAGCACGGAAACAGATCCTTCGGACCAACTCCTGCATGACGTATCTAGTCACATTTGCCACAATTTCGCCAATATCCCTCTAAACCCTTCCTATTCATACACCCATCCACATGCCTTTTAAATGTATTTCTATCACCCTTCACTATTTCCTCGGGCAGCTTATTCCATACACTCTGCAGGAACCAATTGTCCTTTAGGTCCCTTTAAAAAGTTCCCCTCGCACTTTAAAGCTATGTCCTCTCAGTTGGGAATCCCTCAGCCTGGGGAAAAGACCTTGTCTATTGACCCTATCAATGATCATCATGATTTTAAACACCTTTATCAGTTAACTTCTCAGCTTCCCATATTCAAGTGAAAACAGCCCCAGCTTATTCAGCATTTCCCTGAAGCACAAACCTACCACCTGTGGCAACATCCTTGGTCATTTTTTCTGATCCCTCTCATGTTCCACAACATCCTTCCTGTGGCATTGAGACCAGAATTGCACACAGTATTCCAATAGTAATCGGGCCAAACACTGTTTAGTTCCCTGAGCTCCCCAGTATTTATCCACCGTAAGTTCCAAAGTGAAATATTTGTTTCGGATCTTGTAATTTCACACATCCCCTCTCGCCCTCCCCTCCCATCTCTCGCCCTCTCGGCCCTCCCCTCCCCTCTCTTGCCCTCCTGGCCCTCCACTTCCCTCGCCCTCCCTCTCCTCCCTCTTTCATCCTCGGCCCACCTCTCCCCTCTCTCGACCTACCGTCCCTCCCCTCCCCTCTCTCGCCCTCCTCTAGCCCTCCCCTACCTTCCCCCTCTCGCCCTCCCCTCCACTTTCCTCTCTCGCCCTCCCCTCCTCTAGCCCACCAGGCCGTGCCCTCCCCTCCACTCATCTCGCCCTCCCCGCCCCTCCCCTCCCCTCACCCACCCCTCGCCCTCGCCTACTCTCTCTCGCCCTCCCGGCCTTCCCCTCCCTCGCCCCTGGCCCTCCCCTTCCCTCCCCTCTCTCGCCGTCCCCTTCGCTACCCTCTCTCGCCCTCCTCTCCCCTCCCCTCTCTCGTCCTCCTGGCCCTCTCCTCTCTTGCCCTCTCAGCCCTTCCCTCCCCTCACCTCCCTCCCCTCCCCTCCCTCGTCCTACCATCCCTCGCCCTTGCCCTCCCCTCCCCTCTCTCACCTACCCTACCCTCCCCTCCCCTCCCTCGTCCTCCCGGCCATCCCCTCCGCTCCCCTCTCTAGCCCTCTGTTGCCCTCCCGGCCCTCCACTCACCTCTCTCGCACACCCGGCCCTGCCCTCAGCTCCCCTCTGTTGCTCTCCCTTCCCCTCTCTCGCCCTCCCGGCCATCCCCTCCCCTCCGCTCTCTCGCCCTCCCGGCCCTCCCCCTCAGCTCCCCTCTGTCGCCGTCCCCTCCCCTCTCTCGCCCTTCTGGCCCTCCCCTCTCCTCCGCTCTCTCACCCTCCCCTATCCTCCCCTCTCTCGCCCTCCCGGCCATCCGCTCTCCTCACCTCCCTCACCCTCTCTCGCACTCCTGGCCCTCCTCTCCCCTCT